>NC_137089.1:51667556-51887113 GCF_951640355.1 Cnephaeus nilssonii | reverse complement strand
ATTTACACAGAACCATCATAAAAATCATCATTAGATTAGGCCACAGTGACAACCATAATTAATTCCCAAATGTTAAAATAATACAGGCAACATTCTCTGATCAAAATGCAATAAAACTAAAATTAGTAATAAAATAAAAATATACTTATTTAATTGGGAACTTTGTATAAGTTACCTACCTTTTAAAGTCTCTATTATGTCAAATGCAAAATGAAAATAATAACAGAAATCATAGGGTCATTTTGAAAATGCTATAAATTTTAAGACATTATATGAGTGTGAAATATTATCCAAGCAGGATCACCTTTCTTCTCACAGTTGAGAAGTGACTAATTTGGCAGCTTCAAAAATTTGAACAACTTGGTCTATACCAGTGGTCGGCAAACTCATTAGTCAACAGAGCCAAATATCAACAGTACAATGATTGAAATTTCTTTTGAGAGCCGAAAACAGACTTCTGCGCATGGGCCACGAAGCTTCAATCGCACTGTATGTGCACGCCCGCACGTGGTATTTTGTGGAAGAGCCACACTCAAGGGGCCAAAGAGCCGCATGTGGCTCGCGAGCCGCGGTTTGCCGACCACTGGTCTATACTGTCCACAAGTGGCTGTTAATACTGATTAAATTAAATTTTTAGTTCTTCAGTGCTAGCCTCATAAGCTACACTTGCCTGTGGCTACCACCTTAGACATGAGAATATGTCCATCTTTGCAAACAATTCCATTGGATGATACTGGTCAAATCAACCAAATATCTACACATTCACGAGAACTCAGTTTTATTCAGTGAATTAGCAGGGTCCTTCTAGTGAGAGTTGCAGAGAAATATTTTCCCACTTCAACTTCCTAATTATGCCAAAGATCATCCTTTCACTTAATCCCGTCCAAATATACTGAGGCGCTAATGGAACATGACGAGGAAGCTGTGCGTACTAACTGTCTCTAACTCAGTGTAATGCTGATTGCTGAGTCTGTACCAGCTCCCCCCTACTCCATGCGGCAAGTCAACTTGATAGCCCTCGTTCTTCACTAGGAACATGGTTTTAAGCTGATGTCATTTTGTGTGAGCCCAGGGGATTTACACCATGAGCAGTTCTTTAAAGTTTCAAAAATATGCCAATTGATGGCTGCCAGAGGGAGGGCGGTGGGAACGGTGCGGGGGACTACGAGCTACAAACTTCCGGTTATAAAATAACTAAGCCACGGGGATGTGGTGTACAGCAGAGGGAGTACAATGTCAATAACATTGATACCTTGGCACACTGTCGCTTGGGTGCTGGCCTTACCATGGTGATCACTTTGTGAGGCATATACGCGTCCAATCACTATGTTGTACACCTGAAACATACAATATACTTCTACAAAAAAATTAAGTAGACCAACTGTGAACCATTAACAAATTTCAGCTGAAGGTGTGCTATTACCCCCGCACCCCAGTTTCCCAGTGACACCAGGTATAGCATTCCACTCGCTGTGAAAGTTTGGGGTCAATACTAAGTACTTCTTCATTTATTCCGTGTAACACCTCCGATTGCTGGTCTTGTGATCCTGGGCACGTCGCTTCGCTCTGGGCCCCAGAGCCCCTCTCTACGCTGAGGGATGAGACTATGGCAGCCTAGTCATGAGTTTCTGTCCCCTTCCCCCTCCCAGTGGAAGAAACTCTACTTTAAAAAGTGCTAGAGACTAGGTCTTAACTGTTGTCTCCACGAAACAGCAATGATCATTGTGATATGATCGGGGCGTTCGCTCACATGACGTGGTAATCATACTGCAATATACAAAAACATATCCCATCAACCCATACATCTGAAACTTACCCACGGTTATGGGGGCGTCCCTGGCACAGAGGCTGAGTGGTCTGTAATCGGGCCCCACATCCCCGTCTCAGTCACTCGGATACCCCCCGCCCTTCTGGGGGGACCCTGAGGTAAAAGGAGAACCTGCAGACCAATGCTCACCCCCTGCCAGCCAGGAGCCCAGGGCAGCGAGGGGCCCCACAAGGCGCCCTAAAGGGTGAGGAGGGCCTGGAGGAGCCGTGGTGGTGGGAGCCGTGAACTGCAAATCTGCAGCCACCGCACAAGCAGGGGGCATGCTCACATCCCCCGGGACGGGCAGCCACAGGGCTGTGCAGGCGGCGCGCGCCGTTATCCACCAACAGAAGCGGCCCGTGCGCACGACCCGGTGTGACAGTGACTGTGGGCATCGCCCGCACCTGGCCCGGACCCTGACCCCTGAGCTCACGCCCCGGCCGCCAGCTGCGAGCTGGGAAGAGTGTGGATGCCAAGGCGCAGGGCACCCCGAAAAAAGGCCCCAAGCCCAGGAACAGCTGGAGGTCCGCGGGCTGCCTCACCACGAAGGATGAACGCGTGACCCTGGCGACCCTCCGCCTGAGGCCGGGGCGACCGCTCTTTCCCCCTCACAGCTCTGTC
This sequence comes from Cnephaeus nilssonii, assembly GCF_951640355.1. Classification (NCBI taxonomy): domain Eukaryota; kingdom Metazoa; phylum Chordata; class Mammalia; order Chiroptera; family Vespertilionidae; genus Cnephaeus; species Cnephaeus nilssonii. The sequence continues at coordinate 51,884,685 of NC_137089.1, read as the reverse complement.
CCTGGGACGCAAGGGGACTTTCATTCGTTGGAAAAAACGTGCTTACCTCCTGAGACCAGCAGTATGCTGTGTTCCTCCAATTTCACCAAGTGGGCACCCTAAATGATTGGGTCTTCCTTTTGCAACCAGCAGCGGAGGGTTCCGCCGGTACCAGGCCACCCCATCTGGGGACCCAGGGGACACGGCAGTGTCTGAGGAGCCCAGCAGTGTCTCCAACATCGGGCAGGAGCTGGTCCAGGGCTAGTTCAGGTCTCCCGGGAGCCCAGCAGCGCTGCCCCTGTTGAACCTCCAGCCGCGTGGCCCAGGCTTTGGAAAGGAGAGACCCAGCAGGACCGGCTGTCAGAGAACCTCAAAGCCCGCCTGCCGCACAGGGACCAGCGGGGACACCCAGGCCGGGATCACGGAGGAGACGTGGCCAGCAGAGCGTGACAGGGGCCAGCGATCACAGGTACCGCGGTATCTGAGCCCAAGGAGACATACCTCTGAAGCTCATCGAAGAAGCCAGAGTGCGGGGACCATTTCCAGATTAGCTTCCTTCGTTTTACAGAAGTAAAACCTTCCGGTCCCAGAATGAAATGCTCTTTGGTTGTTTAATGGCACCTTGTGAAATGTACAAATTCCCTAGCACAGTGGTGACCTCGCCTGGACACCTGGGCTGTGCAGAGCCTGCCCCACCCGCGCCCAGCAGAGCTGCGGAGCCTCCCCCTGCCTGGCCCTCCGCTGCTCCCCCAGGCGAGCCGAGGCTCATCCTGAGGCTGGGAAGCACCACCACCTCCCTCTCCCACCTCTTCCCTCTGAAGGTCCCTGGATGTGGATGTTAAATCAAGGCTTAAGAGCATTAAGAAGCGGATCCATGTCCCCTCCAGACATCCAGGGAAGGGAGGCGGGCACAGCAATCAGCAGAGGAAAGGCTGGGGTCCAGACTCAGCAGGCCCACTTGAGCGGACACCCTGAAGAAACCCTGGCACGTGTATTTTAGGCGACAACTCTGAGAATGTTAGCAGCACATGTAGAAGAGCAAGACCCTGGCAGCACCCCAGCTGTCTATCAACTGGGAAATTGATGGGTTACAGTAAGCAGTGGGATACCACTCACCAATGGCAGCTGTACGCACCGGCCTGGGTGAATCGCACAGTCAAATACCAAAAGCAAGTCACATAAGAACTCCAGCGCCACGGTTCCATTCAGAGAACAGTTCCAACGCAAGACCAAATCACGTAGGGTGTCCACTCGGTGAAACTGGAGGAACACATTATCTCTAGGGTGGAAAGGGGAGAGACGGTATCCAGTGTACACAGAGTCTCAACAGCGTTGGGGACGGTCCTGCCTCATATACAAAGGAGAGGGTACTCAAATGGTTGTCAACATTTTCCCACGTTGGCATTACTGAAATCATGAAAATCGTCACAGATACAGTTGTCATTGTCATAGAAATCTTAACCAGTGACTCCTACGCAACATTTTACTTTTTCCAACTTTCACAGTATATTGAAAATCACAATCTGAAAAAGGTTTTTTGCTCAGAACAAACTGAAAACTCAAAGTGGCAAGAAAAGGTGTGCCTGTAGGACATGGTCTTACACATGCACTTCAACACAACACCTGCATCTACTGTAACAAAGGCTGAACGTGCCACGTCCAACTGCCCAGCGGCCACCAAGTTCTTTCCCGATTCGTCTACCACCTGGGATAGAGGGTGAGGGCATCTTCAAAGACATCTTTGAGTATTCTTTGGCATAAGTAGATAAGTAGTTGAAATATGGCTTACATTTCTGTCAGACTTACTAAAATCTAAGTTTAACAGGAGAATTCCAGCTCTGGCTGGGTGCTCAGTTGTTTGGAGCATGGTCCTGAACATCAAATGGTTGCAGGTTCGATTCCCGGTCAGGGCACGTACTTAGGTTTTGAATTAGGTTCCTGGTCTGGGCATATACCGGAGCAAACTGATCCATGTTTCTCTCTCACATTGATGTTTCTCTCTCTCTCTCTCTCTCTCTCTCTCTCTCTCTCTCTCTCTCTCTCTCTCTCTCCTTGGGTGAGGATTTCACAAAAAATAATGCCAAGCATAGGGTGCAAGTAACACCAGCTGAAGGTCTCTCTCTCAGAGCTCCACGTGGCCATCAGGTGTAAGTCAATGTCTGAGCTCCATGCGACCATCAGGTGTAAGTCAATGTCTGTGTTCCCGAAAACCTTCCTTTTCTTGGCCCTGATCCCAGCATTACAGTAGAGTTCTACTCTAGAACGTGAATGAAATAACTCCATCCAACTGTTGTTCTGCACACCAGGGTTAAGGAAAATGAAAAAGCAGAAACCTTTTTCTTTTTAGGCTCCAAGCCAATGTGTAGTTTAATCTCAGTTCGCATGTAAAGACTCGCTCGTGGTATTTTTACATGTGCTTTTCATCTATGGGGAAGATCCCTGAGCAGTAGGAAGCAATGCTCTGTACACGATCAGGAAAGAAGAAGAGACTATTGGGAAAGACTACTGAGAAAAGAGCTAGGGATTTTCTCTATCCACAGACACGTAAGAAAACAAATGCACCGGAAGCAAAACCTGCTGCTTTCTCACTAAGAAAGTCAGGGGAAGTGCTAAAATAAACTAAAAAAGTATTCTTTATTTTTGTAAAAGGAGTTTTTATTTCCATTCAGAAATAATCTGGACATAAATATGAGCCACATCCCTACCCCGCCCCTCAAATGCAGTTATAGAAGTAAACACAAAGGTGAGCTGCTGAATTTCAAAACCAATCGATTTCATAGTTGCGGGGGAGGGGTAATTATAAAAAATAAATTAGTATCAGGCCTTGTTTATAAGAAGCAGTGTGCCTGGTTGGGCAGTTCAGTTGGTTAGAGCATTGTCCCATTACACCAAGGTTGTGGGTTTGATCTCTGGTCAGGGTGCATACAAGAAACAACCATATAAGTGAAACAATAAATCCATGTTTCTCTTTCTCTCTCTCCCTTTCTCTCCCTCTCTCTCTTAAAAAAACAAAACACATCAATTTCGCCAGGCCAGCATGACTCAGTGGTTGAGCATTAACCTAGGAACCAGCAGGTCACAGTTAGATTCCCGGTTGGGGCACATGCCCAGGTTATGGGCTCAATCCCCAGTGTGGGGCGTGCAGGATACAGCCAGTCAATGATTCTCTCTCATCATTGATGTTTCTATTTCTCCCTCCCTTCTTCTCTGAAATCAATAAAATATATTTTTTAAAAATCAGTTTAAAAAAAGAGGCAGTGGGATCACCCATGGGAAGAACAATGTCACATGGAAATAAGGCAGACAGAAATGCCTGCCACGTGACCAGGCTCATGTTAGCCGGGAAAAGTTTGACCACCAGATTTTATAGAAAGAACTGGAACACAGTGTAGGAAGTGGACAGTCCCTGAGAATTCAACACAGCTTCAGCGGAAAGCTTATCCAACCACCCTGAGCAGAAGGTGTTCATTGACCATTTCTCTCATGTCCGCCCTTAACAAGACTCAACGGCTCTCTCCGTGTCTGTCCACTCCCCTTCAGCTGAGTCCACCCACTCACCACCGGGACCTCTCATCTGATTTCCATCCTGCCTTCTTTACAGACATCAATCCCCACTACAAAACTGCTACAAAATCACCAATTGTCTTTCTGCGTAAATATCAGGCTTCCATTGGCCAAAGACTCACACCAGGACACCTTACGGCTACCCTGACCTCAAATGCGCTCTCTGGGTCTGCTCAGCTGGGGACAGAGCAATGTCACATGACAGGCACTCAGCCTACTCACTGGCAGCCTTTCAGAAGAGGTGGCTTTGAAATTTGCCAGCTCACCTTTACGTAGCCGGAGGCTGTCTGTGCCGGGGAGTAGATGCCATGTACCCAGCATCCTCCCTCACTGCGTCTCACAACCTGGTATTCTCTGAGACTCATAATAGAAAACTTCAATCAGCCTTTGAGGCTTAATGCTATATTAGATTGTTCTTTTTTTCACATTTTAACCCAGATCTATTGAGCGCCTATGTTAAGTAAAGTAGGGTACTAGGTATTTTTTATTTTTAAATTTTAACCCAGATCTACTGAGCTTCTATGTTAAATAAAGCAGTGTACAAGATATTGAGCATGAGGAATGGGAAATAAAAGATTTTAGCATATGCTATATTACAACAACAACAACAAAAGTATCAAGTGTGGAGGGGGCCGTGGAGGGTGATCCAGAGTCAGGAAGACCCGAGTTCAACTTCAGCCTTGACATGTCCTAGCTGCGGATTTTGGACAAGTTACTTAATGTCTCTGAACTTCAATATCTTTTTTGAAAAACAATTATAGTAATAGACCCACTGCAGGAATCCCCAACATCTTTTTTTAAATGCTTAGGTGAACACACACACATGCACACTCTCACATGCACACACACATTCACACACCCACACACATACACATGTGCACGCACACACACACATGCACACAACCATAGGCTTGGCACTTGCCATCATGAGATCGTGGGCTATCACATTCATTCGGAATGTTTTAATTATATTTTGTAATACGGGAGAAATCCCTTCCTTCTTGGACAAGTACAAAGGGATAAAGGGGAAATGTCTCAGCAAAACACAAAAAACCCTTTGTTCTTTGGACAACACTTTCCTCTTTGCAGTCTGCACCATGCCATCCAGGTCCAATCCACTAGTGTCTCAGCCAATCGGAACCCTTCTGTGCAGCAGGAGGTCCACCAGGGGTCACTCCCCCTGCCTCTCTGCTTACCAACAACTGCAGGATCACTCAGAGCAAACGCTGAGACTGCGGTCAGTAAGTGCTCAGGAGCCATTCGGAGTGGAGTGTGCGGCAGAACGGGCAAGGCTGAAAGTTCCATCTCTCCTCCACGTTCCCTGGCCTTTTCACAGTTCGGTTAAGACCGTGGTCGGCAAACTGCGGCTCTTTGGCCCCTTGAGTGTGGCTCTTCCACAAAATACCACGGCCTGGGCGAGTCTATTTGGAAGAAGTGGTGTTAGAAGAAGTTTTAAGTTTAAAAAATTTGGTCCTCAAAAGAAATTTCAATCGTTGTACTGTTGATATTTGGCTCTGTTGACTAATGAGTTTGCCGACCACTGTTTGTCAACCGTTAAGACATGTTCTAGTTCAGGAGAATCAAACCCGAGCAAAGGCGACTTGCATCACTTCTAGACTTTTCTCTGCCTCAGGGACAGGCAGTAGCCCAGTGGGAGGACATCTTTGTGGGGCTAAAATAGGGCAATTTCAGGCTTACTTTGTTTCTGAAGAATAATCTGGCTGACCCAGAGTGGCATTCAGTACTATAGTGAATTACTAAACTAATGCAAATAGGGATGCTCCTTGATTCCAGGGGTATGGACTGCAAATCTTGTCACCACATGTTGGAGCACCAGCCTCGACTCCCGTTTGTAGCTGCTGTAATTCCCAGTTGCAGAGGCTGAACCACAGGAGACAATGCCGCCAAGAGGAGGACAGAAGACCGTCACGGCTTCCACAAGCCGTCAAGTTTAATAACACACAGAACACTTTCCCATGCCACGTTCAACTGTAGCCACAATCATCTCCATTACTTAGGTGACCTTCGCGTTCACAATCCCAGAACAGCCAATGACTACCGAGCGTCACAGTTCTCCTAAGCACTTTGCATACAGTAACTCATGCAATGCTCATAACAACACTATATGGTTGATATATTATTGTCCCCATTTTCAAGATCAAGAAACTGAGGCCCAGTGATCTCTCATGGTTGGAGGGGAGACATTGGTTCATGGTGAAGTCAGAAGCCAGCTGGTTAGCATCTGGTCCACAAATAGGTGCATCCACTTATGCGATGGTGGGGATGGTTAAATAGCATCACACACGCGGATTCTTTTGCAGAGAGCCTCATTCCCAGGGAACGCCCAGCAAGCCTGTCTACGATGATGCTCATGCTGATGACAGTGGGCAGCACAGAACCAGTCGTCCTCGCGTTTCCCAGGGAGAAACTGTATAACGGTGCCTCTTGGGCGCTACGGTCTGTGCTCCACTGAGATGAGCAGACATAATTCCCAAGACAAGAACTAAGCCTCCAGTCCATCTGAAAGAAGGCACCCTAGTGAGACTAAAAGTACCCACCAGTTCTGAGCAAGGGACCATGCAGAGGTTGTTGGTTAAGGTACGTCTCATGTTCCTGCCACTGACATAAATGTCACCAGCAATCCCCATGATGATGTTGTTATTATCGAGAATGACAGATAACCGTAAGGATGCAAGCTGTGTCTCCCGTGGAAGGCTGCCTGTTTCGTGGGCAACACATACTTGGACATCGATTCAAAAGTGGGGACACACGAAGTTAGGTTTTAATTATCTCAGCAATTTGAACTTGTCAATCTTAGAGAATGTGAATCTCCTGTCAGTAAGTAAAATTGAAAGAGAATTCCAAGCAATACACAGGCTAATTAGCATGACTTTTATAACTTAGGTGTATATCCCACACAGCACTATAAACAGCATCAAATACATCTGCAAGTTCAATACCAGATGTGGGAATAATTTAAGGGCTCAGGTTGGGCTATTTGCAGATTAGTCTGTCACATGTTAGAAATATTTCAGACAATGATTTCTGACAGCTTCCACGCACACAGGTGCCAACACGAGGAACTAGTCAAAGAGCGGGGAGGATGACCAGCGAGGCTTGAGCCGCTGTCTGGCCATTCTACTGTAATTTCTAAAGCTCGCTGACTTTTAACATAAGATTTTCCCAGGCTTCTTGTTACATATTATGCCATCTTCAGTAAAATGGAGATGTTTTTATGTTTTCAAATGTAAAGATATAGCCTTAGTTTCTCATATCAACTGGGGAAGGGAGGGCAGGAAGAGGTCATTGTGGCATCTCTTTTAATGCATTTTATTTTTTTAGTGTATCAGCTTTTTTTATGTTAGTTTATATGTTTCTTCATTTCTTCACTGTTCTTATCTAATGCTCCTTATAAGAATTAGTGAGTTAGACCAGAGTTGAGCAGATGGCCTAATTAATCTTATAAAAATGTTCACCAACAGATAAATGGATACACTAAGAATTATGCCAATACAAGGTTTGAATAGACACTTCAGTGAGGAAGATAGAAGCTGACAAGCATATGAAAGTATGCTCAATGTTATTCATCATCGGGGAAGTACAGATTTAGCCACAATGTGATGCCACTGCAAAGTTATTAGAATGGCTCAAATAAAATTTTCAATGACAATAGAAAGTGCTATTATTTTTACTCCAGCAGAGTTTATTTAGTAAAAAATAATTTTAGGCCCTAACCGGTTTGGCTCAGTGGAGAGAGCGTCGGCCTGCAGACTGAAGGGTCCCAGGTTCGATTCTGGTCAAGGGCATGCACCTTGGTTTCGGGCACATCTCCCAGTAGGAGGTGTGCAAGAGGCTGCTGATCGATGTTTCTCTCTCATCGATGTTTCTAACTCTCTTTCCCTCTCCCTTCCTCTCTGTAAAAAATTAATAAAATATATTTTTAAAAAATAATTGTAGTAAAGTAGCGTCTTGTGTGTTCTCACTTGACTGATATGGTAGGTTTACTAGTGAGAACACAGACCAATTGGAACGCTCATCTAGTGCCGATGGGAGTGAAAACGGTGCTGTTGCTTTGGGAAACAGTTGGGCATTTCTTACAAACATGCCCCCAGGAAGGGCCTGAGGCAGGCTCCTCCCCCAGCTTCTGCTGCTTCCTTAGCTCATAGCACATCTTCACACGGTGGTGTGTGTGTGTGTGTGTGTGTGTGTGTGTGTGTGTGTGTGTGTGTAAACTTCCCCTATTTACAAGGATACCAGTGAGGAACCCATTCGATTCCAAGATGACCGCACCCTAACTACTTACACTGCAACAACCCTCTTTCTGAATGAGGTCACATTTTGAAGCCCCAGGGGTTTGGACTTTGGGCAGGGGGACAATTCAATCAATAACAGTACCTGTTAGAATGGCCCAAATCCTCTGTGCTTCTGGAGACCTGTCTGCTTATTTTTCAGTTAATAAATAGTGAAAGGATTACATTAAATGTGTGACATGAGCTTATAAGAAACATCTATTTATTTTGTCAGTTCAGGTTGCAATAGATCGTTTAAAATTCCATTAGAGATTATTGTTGGCGTTTTAATTTTTTGAAGTATGTCTAACAAGATAAAGCCTCTCTCTTCTCAACTCTTCTCTGTGGTATTTATTTGGGGAATATTTTAATCTCATCATTTCTTGGTGGTTTCCTGATTTTACAGTTTACGACTCAAATAATGCTGTTTAATCAGTGAGTCAGACCAATAAACTCAAGCTCATACTAATTTAAAAAAAAAAAAGAATGGCCAAAATGAAAAACACTAAGCAGACCACGTGCTGGGAAGCGTGGATAGTCCCACACACTGCTGGTGGGGACATGAATGGTACACCCAGTTAGGAAAATCATTTGGAGGTTTCTTTTTAAGCCCCCCCCCCCTTTTTTTTTTTAATTGATTTCAGAGAGAGGAAAGGAGAGGGAGAGAGAGATGGAGACATCAGTGATGAGAGAGAATCATTGATCCGCTGCCTCCTGCACGCCCCCTACTGGGGACTGAGCCCTCAACCCAGGCATGTGCCCTGACACAGAATTGAACTGTGACCTCCTGCAGGGCTAGAAGTTTCTTACTATGTGACACATATTCCTACCATACGACCCAGCTATTCTGCCATTAAGTGTTTACTCAAAAGAAACTACGCCTATACCCGTGCAAAGATGGCACCAAAAAATGTTCATAGTAGCTTTAGTCATACTTTCCCGAAACTGGAAACGAGTCGTGTCCATCGACAGGTGAATGGATACCCAGACTGTGGCATATCCCTACAACACAATACTACTCAGCAACAGAAGAATTTACCACTGATGCACAACAACTTGAGTGGGTATGGGACTAATCATCACACGGAGTGAAAGAAGCCAGACAAAAATTAGTGCATGCTCTGTGGTCCCATTTACACACAGTTCTAGAAAATGCAAACTAGTCTACAGTGGGGAAAGCCAGATCAGTGGCTAATGGGACAGGAAGCAGAGGGGCAGAGGAAAGGTTACAAAGGGTTCTGGGAAACTCCTGGAGGTGACAGACATATGTTTTTATTAAGTTGAGAACAAGCGAGTGAGCAAGCGAGAGAAAGAGAGAGAGAGAGAGAGAGAGAGAGAGAGAGAGAAACATCAATCTGTTGCCTCCCGTATGCATCCCGACCAGGGATCGAACCTGCAAGCTGGGCATGTGTCCTGACCAGGAATCGAATCTGCCACCCTTTTTGTGCACAGGATGATGCTCCAACCACCTGGGCCGCACGGCTAGGCCCATATTCATTATCTTGACTGTGGTGATGGTTTCTCAGGTCTACACCTATGTGAAACGTACCAACGTGAGCACTTAAACATGGCTAGTCTATTTCAGGGCCCCTATACCTCAGTAAAACCTTGACTCATTTGAAGAAGTATTACATGTAATCATATATCTACACAGTCCTTAGCACAAAGCTGGATACCCAGAAAATACTCACAGTTCACTTGATAACTGAAAAGAATACTAATAAAAAACAAATAGAAAATATTTAATTACTCTCAAAATTATGCACTTAGTAAGCATTTACACATCATGCACGTGTATAGTGTAAACAAAATTAGAAGGCAATATAATATCAGTTTCTACCAGTGCCATTTATACAAAAATTACCCACTAAATTTAATCTATTTTTATCTGCTTATTAAAACAGTTTCTCTAAAGGTTCCTACTAGGTGACACTGTTAATATTAATTTTATTTGTTTAACATTTAAAAATACATTTGTTATCTATAAACTGCATTGCATGCTTAATTGTTTTATTATTACTATGCCCACTCTCATCATTCATTTAAATTAGTTGTGCTTTGCATATATGCATAACCCATGCAGGGGGCAGGAGTGAGCTAGGAGGGGTCAATGGGGAGAGGGAGGGACATCTGTAATACATTCAATAAAAAGATTTTTTAAAAAATTTTTTAAACAGAGAAATTCCAAACTTTTATCCTTTTCTTTAAAAAATAAATACATACATAAATAAATAAACTAGTTGTGCTTTTTGCCCTTTTCCCTAAGGAAATCAAAATTAACATAGTTTGTTTTCTGTCGAGTGAATATTTAACAAGTGAGTTTCTAAAAGTTTTACTTCTTACAGTTAGCCTTACTCTACTAACCCCAATAGTACTTTCCTGCCTTCCCCATTCCAGGAGTCCCCGGCCCCATTCCTGTATTTCTTTAGCACACACATTAGCAACACAGCATCAGTTTCAGTGGGCCACCTTAAAATCCTTCCGAAGGTGCAGTGAAACCTCAGCCTTCCCTTATTCTGACAGCCTAGAATCTATGTATCTAAAAGCCAAGAGATCAGAACGATCAGTTGCTATGACACACACTGTGGCGGCCAACCAGGCCAATTAGGCCCCCAATTGCCCCCCCACCTCCTGCAGGACTGGCCGGCCAACCTCCTGCATCATCCCCCGCACCAGGCCGGCCTCGATCGGCCCCCATCAGGACAGGACAGCTGGACCCCACCTGTGCACAAATTTGTGCACCGGGCCTCTAGTTAAAAATAAAAGGAAGCTGCAAGCCCTTCCCTGAGAATCTACTAAGAAGCCAAAAGATTTGTATAAATCAGTTAGTGTCCCTACATGAGCTGCATCTCATTACAACCATGTTTACTCATGCATAGTTTTTTAAATTAAAAGTAATGTTACTAAGTTGTATCTTGAGTCTTTCCATCTGATTTATGGTACATTTTGCACGGGCAACTTTACCAATGCTCAATTTGCAAAATCTCTGGCATGTGACACAGTGTAATCAAACTTTGATGTGAGATATGACTGAGGTGATAAAAATGCAACATAAGACTCATTTGTAATGTGTAAACTGCTGGCTCTAACTTCATGCCCTGGGATTAGATAGAGGGAAATATAAAACTCATGCCTATGACTTGAAGAAGAAAAAAGGGTGGGAGGCGGGGAGAAGAACCAAGAAATTTGATTTTTCGTTATTCTGGCAGCCTAAGTATGATGACGTAAACTGCTGATCTTCTGAGTAGAATAGACTCAGATGTCCTGTTAGGGATCCACAATCCCGGATGTAACACAAAGCTGTAAGTTTTGCACCTGCCGCTGTCCTTTTCTTTGCCAACACTTGTTCCGTGCCCCTTTGCTGCCGTCTTTGGGGAAAGCTTTTAGTCCAGTAACACACACACACACGTCTGTTCATGAGATCAGTTGGCCTGAGGATGAGGGAGGGGGCTGCCTGGAGCGCGGGGAGAGAGGGATGGCAACTCAGGGAGAGTGGTCTGGGGAGCAAACAGGAAAAGAAGTGAGCAGTGGTAAGAAGCCCCATGGAATCAGACACCGTTCACCTGCAGTGGGGGGACCATTTCACCACCGAGTGACTTCCTTCAGCAACACTCTGTGACCCAGGAGCAGAAGCAGGGACCACAGGGGCACACTGAGAGGTGGGACGACAGAAAGGCCAGGGCGTCCCTAAATCCATGCGCCCAGGCGGCTTCCAGATAGTAACTCAGGGAGCCACCCAAGCCTGGATAGCAGACGGCATTGGTCAGGTTAACTAGAACCTTCCACACGCCCACAAACGTCATCATGTTATAGTTGCACTATGACTGGGCATGCTTGAAGACCACTCGTAAGGATACGTTGTTTAAAATAACTGTTTAAAAAACCGATAACTTCAGTAAGATTTATATGTTCAATAATCTTTACCAGGACTTCAACTCAGCCCTTGGAGAATTCTCTTCATCTTGTGAAATGGGTTTTTATTTGGTTTCCGTTGTACAAGAAAAGAAGCTGAGACCCAAGTAAGCTGGCTAAGGTCAACCAGGGGCTACCATGTGGGGGAGGAAGGCTGAGACGTGGACCTTCTGATCTGCCTGGTTCCTGTGCCAGCTGGCAGCGCAGGGGGGAGAGGGGAGGCAAGGCCTGTCCGCGAGGAAGATAAAGAGCAGGTTCAGCGGGTGCCAGGTAAGTGTCAGGTTAAAACAGGCTGGTGCTCTGGGAGATGGAGCTGGGCTGCTAGTGGCCAAGTCCAGGATCTGAGCGGGAAGATGAGCAGTACTAGGGAGGCATGGTCCCTGGCAGGCAGCAAGGAACACAGTAAGGAACTACGGTGACTCAGCACCTCGTGCGCCATGTGGATATTAGCGTTGATCAGTATTCCATGGGAGCTAAAAGGAAACCTGCGGAGAGTCATGTGAGCAGCAGCAGGACACACCGTCCCGGTACAGCAATGACGGGAAATCGCCGACATGCAGAGAACAGCCTGACCTTTCTGAGTTCTCAGAATTGCAAAAGAAGGCAACAGTCCTCTGTCTGTCTGTCTATCCATATCTATGTTTCTATATCTACAGTGTCCTTTGTGGAAGCCACATTCCCACTGAAGGAGTAAAGAAAACCTGAAGATGGAGGGAAGTTTCTAGCAGTGAACTAAAGGTTACCAAAAACCATGGCCGGGTTAGTTAAGGGGCAGGTGCAGGGAGCCATGAAGGGAATGAACGGATAAGATGGACTGAAGTGGGGCTTGAGGTGTGGAGGAAGCAGGAAAGAGGAAAACCAGAGACACCAATGGATGATGTCAGAGCTTGGAAAGGACAGAGGAAGAAAGGGAGATTTTTGTAGTATTTTAAAAAATATTTTTATTGATTTTCAGAGAGGAAGAGAGAGGGAACGAGAGATAGAAACATCAATGATGACAGAGAATCTTTGATCGGCTGCCTCCTGCACACCCCACACTGGGGATCCAGCCCGTAACCCGGGCATGTGCCCTGACCTGGAATCCAATCGTGACCTCCTGGTTCATAGGTTGACGAAGCTCAACCACTGAGCCATGCTGGTTGAATGGATTTGTGTAGTATTTTTATTTCCAAAGTCGACTACATGAGTAGAGTTAGGTAGTGACTCCCATAAAATTTCCCGTAGGTGTTTCCTCCCCCACATGGTAGCCCCTGATTGACCTTAGCCAGCTTACTTGGGTCTCAGCTTCTTTTCTTGTACAACAGAAACAAAGTAAAAACCCATTTTACAAGATGAAGAGAATTCTCAAAATGCTGAGTTGAAGTCCTGGTGAAGATTGTTGAACATATAAATCTTACTGAAGTTATCATTTTTTTAAACAGTTATTTTAAACAACGTATCCTAACGAGTGGTCTTCAAGCATGCGCAGTCATAGTGTAACTATAACATGATGACATTTGTGGGCGTGTGGAAGGTTCTAGTTAACCTGACCAATGCCATTAATGAGCTCTCTCTGGTCTTGTACTTTGCTCTTTATAGCAAGATCAAGTATTTCCCCTGCCTGTGTTGTTCTTAAATATCTCTCAAATTAGCTGCCAAGTGTGCAATTAACAGAACACGGGCGGGACACATCAAACCCTCGTCCATGAATGTTTCACAGGCAGAGAAGAATCGAAAGATCAGATTAAATTCAGAGTGACACCTGCAGCCCTGCCCAGGATCAATGTGCCTCGTTACTCCGGCGGAGGTTTCACTAGTAAATGCTGCTCTTCTCACAGTCAGAGCACTACCCTGCGACACGTTCCCAGCTTGTTCAAGAGACCCACTTGTCTTTTCACATCCTATATAATAAAAGAGTAGTATGCAAATTGTCCCCTTGACCAGGAGTTGTCCGGGAGTTCAACCAGGGGGCGGGGCTGGCCGGGAGAAGAGAGGAAGGCCCAGGCTGGCAGGGGAGGCGCGGCAGGTGGCGGGGGGGGGGGGGGGGGGAGGGACTACCCGGCCAGCAGCCGGCAACTGCTAGGGATCCTACCAGTGCACGAATTTCGTGCACTGGGCCTCTAGTTGTTTCATAATTATGACAAAGTAGTCTAAGATGGAAATTGTGTTTGGGCATTTATGCAAACTCTCACTTTGAGCAAATTAATACAATTCATGACCTGTGTGCCTTAGGGCTTAAATATTTAAATTGATGTTTAACATAATGTTTCTCAGTAGAGAAAACCACTTTGGGAAAAAAGCAAGATTTGGATAGAGTGACATATGATAACTTAAAAATGTTTATTTAAATTTGTATGTGTGGCCATGGCATGGTAGCTCAGTTGATTTCAGAGAGAGGAAGAATATTCAAACCTTGTGTCTATTCAAACCTTGTATTGGCATACCTTGTATTGGCCAAAAATAAGTTTTCAAACCTGTGTCTATTCAAACCTTGTGTCTATTTAAACCTTGTGTCTATTCAAACCTTGTATTGGCATAATTCTCAGTTGGTTAGAGCATCGTTCTGATATGCCAAGGTTGTGGGTTCAATCCCCGGTCAGGGCACATACAAGAAGCAACCAATGAATGCATAACTAAGAGGGACAACAAATCAAAGTCTCTCTCTCTCTCCCTTCTTCTCTCTCTCTAAAAATAAGTAAATAAGTAAAATAATAAAGAACTTTTTATTAGCTTGATGCTTAGAATAAATGTTTCAACTCATTTCATAATCTACTCTGTTCCTCTCTGCTTGTTTATTATTATTATTATTATTATTATTATTATTATTATTAGGATACAATTTGAAGTTCTCTGTGTTTTCAATAAACACATAGCAATTTTTCCTCTCTGTGGTAGGTCATTGGCAAAGACGACCTCAAGAATCCCACCCACTCCTGACTGCGTGCTCCCTTGCAATGTCGCTTCACTTCACCTTGGATCAAAAGGTGAAGTTTTCTTCTCCACCCTGTGCACGTGGGCGTGGCCACTTGACTTGCTTTGGCCAGTGGGATATTAGCAAGTGCGAAAAAAGCACTTGCACATTGAGGCCTGCTCGCTTTTGACTCCACCTGGACCCTTCAGATCACAGTGTGAATGCGGCCCACTGGGGAGCGCATTGGGCTAGAGCAGAGCACCCCTCGACAGCCTGCTCACCACCTTTCGTGATAAGGCCACCTTAGAGAGCCCGGTCCCAGGTAAGCCGCCAGAAGATGACAGCCAAGTGAAGGACAGTGAAGGACCAGGAAAGACCATTAGAAGAACTGCCCAAATTGACGACTCACTGAATCATAAGCAAATAAAGTTGTTGTTTTAAGCCAATAAACGTTTTCTAATTTGTTACATGGCATCAGATAACTGATACAATAACACACTACTATTCTCTGAAATAAGTAGCATTCGTTCATGTAAAGAGGAGTAATAAAGAGCAATGCCTTCACTGGGGAAAGCAAAGGAAATGAAAGCACGGTGTTATATTAATTCTCAGTCTCATCCAATTGCAGTTTTTAGCGCCCTGGCCTCTGTCTAACATTTCCTTGGTCTTCTCAATTAGCTCAGTGTTCTAAAACTATAGAAATATGTAACTTCTAACTTGTTTCCATGGGAGCCGTCCTGCTGTCCTAGAAATCCATAGAGTAAACCCCATCCCCTAACTTGTTAATAGTGGGATGCTGGGAGGCAGCCTTGGTGTTGGATGAGTTACAGGCCTGAATTGATTACAAAACACCTGGTCCACTGTCATTCACTTTGTAGCATACCTAGGGAAGGTGCTGGGGTATCTGGCTCCACCATGAGTTTGACCGAGGTTAGGTGAAGGTTACCTAAGCCCTGTGCCACAGATGAGGAAAAAGTTACTTACTGGTCAGGGTCTGGGCTAATGTTTTAACCAGGGATGGCCTAATAGTCACCAGTAGACTTTTCTAAACTACCAATTTCCCCACCTACTGGAAGCTTTAGTTTACTCAGTTCAAGATGGATTGCAAGTATCTGCTTTATTTCAACATCACAGGTAACTGCTGTGCACACTGCTAAATAAGAATAACCAGTAAAAGCAAAAGACATTAACAATGTGATATGATTTGAGAGTTGTGGCAACGAGAAGATTTTTCAATATTACAACCCTCCATGGGCCTAATATAGTTTCTGAAATTACACTCTCTTCTTTGGCGGGAGATACTATATTACCCATGGCCAGGGCAATTATAGTATCAGGGAAAGATCTAGAATAAAAATTAAGATTATCTCCTAATTATGTACCTAACCTTGATAAAGTCATTTAACCTCTCAGTTTCTTCCTCTGCAACATAAGGAACAAACTATCGGCTCACAAATTTTCCATGGATGACAAATAGTGCATAAAAAAGTATTTTCACTCTCTAAAATGCCATCTAAAATAAGGAATTACTGCCCTTCAATAGGAAAAAGCCATTGACTTCTCAGAACAAACTTACTTATTTGAATTGCTAGTCTAGTACCTACTAAAATGATGAGGATTAAAGGCACAGGTAACTTTGGATTTGTGGGTGGGGGGCACTCTGAGGTAGGGGGCGGAGGAGGGACTGTTTCACCTGATGGGGGCTCCTCCCCATGTGGCAATAGGAGAGGACAAAAAAGGGGGCTAGAGGCCAGCATCATCGACTTACCAATTTAGCCTCAATTGCTCAACAAATGACCCCAAATCAAAACGGTCCAGTGAGTTCATTTGATTCTCAAATGATGAGACAGGTTAGGAGGGAAAGACTGAAGTAAGATATGCCCAGAATAATGCACTTGATTTTAGACATATTCAATTTTTGTAGGCAGCTCTCCTCTCTCTCGTTTTCTATTTGAAAGTTAGATTATTTCCATTTTTCATATTTGGGAGCACAGAGCTAACACAGCAGAGACAGAGGAGGGATTTTGCAGACACAGTAAAAATGAAAGTGGATTCCTTTTCTAATTGCCTTGCAGACCTAGCTTGTATGAATAATTATTCAGAATCCCTTTTGATTCTACAGTGTAATAAGTGTGTGTGTTTTCTTTTGATGGCAATGAAATAGGTTCATTTATTGAGGTTATAATGATCAAAATAAAAACTTGAAAATGATGGACTCATGCACTAGAGGAAAAAGAGTTTGGATATTTATATAGTAAAAAAGAAGGATCTCTCACCCTTTGAGACAGCATGGAGGGACCTGGAGAGTATTATGCTAAGTGAAATAAGCCAGTCAGAGAAGGACAAATAGCACATGATCTCACTCATATGTGGAATCTAATGAACAAAATAAACTGTTGAACGAAATAGATTCAGAGACATAGAAGCATGGAACAGACTGACAAATCTCAGAGGCAAGGCGGGGGTCAGGGGATGGGGAGAGATTAACCAAAGAATTTATATGCATAAATGCATAACCCATGGACACAGACAATAGTGTGGGGAAGACCTGGGCAGGGGGATGGAGGGAGTAAATTGGGGAAAGAAGGGAGGACATCTGTAATACTTTCAACAATAAAGATAAATTATAAATAAATAAGTAAATAAATCTATAATAATAAAAGCATAATATGCTAATTAGACCAGATGTCCTTCCAGATGAAGCCGGGGTTGTGAGGGAAGCCTGGGTTCCGGGTGCCAGAGGGAAGCCGGTGCCGGCAGCTGGGGGAAGGAAGGCCTACTCTTGCACAAATTTCGTGCATCGGGCCTCTAGTAAATAAATAATAAACAGTGAAAAGTTTTTCTCAGTTCAAGCTTTCAAAAATGTTATGTGAAAGTGAATGATGTGCACGTGGCTTATTTTTTATTTCAATAATATATTTCATTTAACCCATATATGCAAAGTATTACCATTTCAGTATGCAATCCCTGTCCTTACCATGTGCCAAGCCCAGTATTTGGTGTTCTACGTGTCATTTGATCTTCATGACTCTCTGATGTAGATGTGATCATAGCCCCCATTCCACATACAGGGAAACTGAGATGACAGGTCAATAAACCTGCCGAGACCCTCGGGCACTCATTGGTGGGTTCAAGCTTGAACCCAGGCATCCCGACTCATTGGGCAAAGCTAACCGGTGGGACTGTGGGGGACAGCGCTTGTCCCTGGGGCTGACTTCCTCAGACAGTCCCTCTGAAAGGATCCTCACATTCATCTTCTCCTGTTGTGCTTCTGTGCAATGATTTATCATCATACCTCAGATTTTACAGTCACCTCCACACAAATCTGTGGTTGATTAATTAACTAAAAGTGGGAGACATTTTGCTGGTGAAAAATGCTCAGTACTCCTATGAATAACAATTGGTGTGGTGCTCCAACTAAATTTTACATCAGCACTGGGGATCCATGAGCAGAGCGAGGTCAGAGCTCAGACAGCCAGAATCAGAGGAGATGGACCAGTCAGGGCAAGACAACTAGAGCAGATCTTAGCCTCAAAAAAAAACCCAAACGACTTATTGAGCACCTACTATGTGCCAGGGACCAAGACAAAAATGGTACCTGCCCTCATGGTCACAGGACAGGAGAGATAGCCCAGCACGGTGGTCCAGGACTCAGAGGACAAGAAAGGTGGCCCCAGGATGGAGGTGTGACTGACCAGTAGAAAGGAAGTTCAAGGCCATGGTGGTTATGATTCAGGGCCTGCACCCAGTCCTGAGAAGGTTGTGAGCGGACAGGGCAGGACTGCTGTACTGGGCCAGTACCAGGACAGGCGCGACTCTGAGAGGGACTCCGCCCCTGAAGTGAGGCAGGGCCTGCCACAGGAAGTGAGCATGAGCGGGGATCCTGGGAGCAGATCCGGGCCTGACCATTAGGGAGTTCAAAATAAGGAAGAGCGCCCTAACCGGTTTGGCTCAGTGGATAGAGCGTCGGCCGCGGACTGAAAGGTCCCAGGGTCAATTCCAGTCAAGGGCATGTACCTTGGTTGCTGGCACATCCCCAGTAGGGGGTGTGCAGGAGGCAGTTGATCGATGTTTCTCTCTCATTGATGTTTCTAAACTCTCTATCCCTCTCCCTTCCTCTCTGTAAAAAATCAATAAAATATCTGTTCTTTGTTCCCCTAAAAAAAAATAATAATAATAAGGAAGAGCTTCAGGCCTAGAATTTCCTAAAGCCTACTGTGGCTCGGGTGCTACCAGAAAAATACTACAGAAAAGAGTGCATAGTATGAGAGGGGTCCCAATATCTCCCAAGAATGTGATAAGGTTCTTTTATTGCATGTGAACTATGTTCTAAACAAGGATATTGTACCTTTGTCTTTTCCAGAGACTATTAACGAATTAGAGTCTAAATTTTCTCAATTTGTTTTTTGTTTGTTTTTTTCAATTTTTTTATTGATTAAGGTATTACATGTGTCCATATCCCCCCATTGCCCCCCCCCACCCCACTCCCATACATGCCCTTACCCCCCAGTGTCTTGTGTCCATTGGTTATGCTTATATGCATGCATACAAGTCCTTCGGTTGATCTCTTACCTCACTCTCCCCTCCCCAGCCTTCCCGCTGTAATTTGACAGTCTGTTCGATGCTTCTCTGCCTCTGTATCAATCTTTTTTTCATCAGGTTATAATGTTCTTTATTATTCATAAATGAGTGAGATCATGTGGTATTTCTCTTTCACTGATTGGCTTATTTTGAAGGGAACTCCTATTATGATTAGTTTATAAAGACTGGAAAGTCCTTATCTAAACTAGCCTAGGGAAAAAAAATCTAATTAAGAAAAGAAAGTAAAAAAAAAAAAATGCTCGCCCTTTAAGAACTTGAGAAAGCTGAAATGTATAAGGTAAGAAAGAAAAAGAACATGTTTATTTGACCTTGGTTGGTGGGCACACAATTGTATACTTAGAACCTACATAATTTTATTAAGTAGTGTCACCAAAAAAAATTTAACTTGTAAAAAATAAAAAAAGAGAGCAAGTTTAACCATGAATCATATTAGCATATTTGGTTGCTAAGTTACAAGATAAAAAGAAAATAAAGGTCATTTTATACCAGGCTTGCAAATTTGTCTTTTTTAAGTAGAACTTTAGTCCTTTCAAATAAAATTTGAAGAGCTTTTAATATTAGACGTATAAATGCAGAAAAACTTCATAAGTTTGGATAATATTCCTAAGCTAATGGAGATGATACGGTAGTTGCAAAAACATACTGTTATACCAAATGGTAAATGTGTTCTATCTTCATATCACATCCAGCGAGGATACAGCTGACCTGGTCATGCTGGTGCGGCTACTGTTTTTTAAATGTTAAACACCTACCTAATTTTATGTATATTTGTGTATGCTTAAATGCAGACATACAAAGCTATTTCTATTGGTAAACAAAGGAGCTTATAAATCATCATTTATAAAAAGGTTGATCTGAGTATAATTTTTATGCTTTTGTCATGATCTTAAATAATTTTCAAATTTTTTATTTGTTTACAATTGCAATAAAGTATGTATAATTTAAATCATTTTATAGTTAATTTTTTTAGTTAATATTGATTATTGAGATTATTACAGATGTCCCTCTTTTTTCCTCCCATAGCTCCCCTCCACCCGGTTCCCACCCCATCCCAGGCCCTGGCCACCCTATTGTCTGTGTCCATAGGTAATGCATATATGTATATAAGATCTTTGTCTAATCTCTTCTCACATTTCCCATACCCCCTTCCCTCTTAGAATCGTCAATCTGTTCCATTTCCATGTCCCTGATTCTATTCCATTCACCAGTTTATTCTGTTCATCAGATTTTTTATTCATTTGATTTTTAGATTCACTTGTTGATAGATATGTATTTGTTGTCATTTTGTTGTTCATATTTTTTATCTTTACCTTTTTCTTATTCTTCTTAAAGAATACCCTTCAACATTTCAAATAATACTGGTTTGGTGGTGATGAACGCCTTTAGCTTTTCCTTGTCTGTGAAGCTCTTTATTTGACCTTCAATTCTAAATGATAGCTTTGCTGGGTAGGGTATTCTTGGTTGTAGGTTCTTGCTATTCATCACTTTGAATATTTCTTGCCTCTCTCTTCTGGCCTGCAAAGGTCTGTTGAGAAATCAGCTGACAGTCATATGGGTACTCCCTTGTAGGTAACTAACTGTTTTCCTCTTGCTGCTTTTATGATTCTCTCTTTGTCTTTTGCCCTTGGCATTTTAATTATGATGTGTCTTGGTGTGGTCCTCTTTGGATTCCTCTTGTTTGGGGTTCTCTGTACTTCCTGGACTTGTAAGTCTATTTCTTTCACCAGATAGGGGAAGTTTTCTGTCATTATTTCTTCAAATATGTTTTCAG
Organism: Cnephaeus nilssonii; assembly: GCF_951640355.1. Classification (NCBI taxonomy): domain Eukaryota; kingdom Metazoa; phylum Chordata; class Mammalia; order Chiroptera; family Vespertilionidae; genus Cnephaeus; species Cnephaeus nilssonii. The sequence goes on along the minus strand of NC_137089.1, from coordinate 51,863,678 downwards.
TATCTTGCTCTCTCTCTTCTTCTGGAACCCCCATAATTCGGATGTTGGTACACTTGAAGTTGTCCCAGAGGCTCCTTACACTATCTTCATATTTTTGGATTCTTTTTTCTTTTTGTTCTTCTGGTTGGGTGTTTTTTGCTTCCTCATATTTCAAATCATTGATTTGATTCTCAGGAACCTCTAATCTACTGTTAAATCCCTGTATATTATTCTTTATTTCAGTCAGTGTATGCTTAATTTCTGACTGGTTCTTTTCCATTTTATTTATTTATTTATTTATTTATTTATTTATTTATTTATTTATTGGCATTCTCACTAAGATCCTTGAAAGTCTCATTAAGTTCCTCAGAGGTTTCTAGAAGATTCTTGAGTAACCTTATAACTGTGGTTTTCAACGCTATATCCAGTAGTTTGCTTTCTTCCATTTCTTTCATTTGTGACATGTTTCTTTTTCTCTGCATTTTAGCCGCTTCTTTGTGTTTGTTTCTATGTATTGGGTAGCTGCTAAGTCTCCTTGAGTTGATAGAGTGGCCTTGTGTAGTAGGTGTCCTATAGGGGAGGCTGAACCCAGTGGCTCAGCCTTCCCAATCACCTGAGTTGGACACCTTTGGTACACCCCTTTGTGGGCTGTGTGCACAGTTTTGTTGTAGTTGAGCCTTGATTGCTGTTGGTGTCAGTGGGAGGAGTTGACCTCCAGGCCAATTGGCTGTGATGACCAGCTGTGTCTATATTGGAAGATCTGTTGTGCAGGAGACACCCTTATGGGGCACAACCTCCTTCAGTGGGGCTTTGGTGCTCACTGAGTCTGCCCCCTGAGTGTGTTGCTTATGGATGTGAAAAGCTGTAATCTGGTGTGGTCTCACACTGACCACTGGTACACTGGCTCTTGGGTCTCCAGGGAGATGCAAAGTCAGCCACTGTCTGGGGCCACCCAGCAGGAGCTACAGAGAGATCTGCAGATTCCTCCTCTTTGTATCAGGTTTGGAAGTGCTCAGACGAGGCCCAGCTGTCAACCATGTCTCTAAACTATTCAGAAACCATGGCATGGTTTTCTTAAAGCTATCCAGACTATGTGATCTCTACAATTATATCAATAAAGTTATGTCTTCACACACACACACACACACACACACACACACACACACACACACACGTAATCTTAGGGAATCTTATAATTAGACTAGAGGCCCAGTGCCCGCTGCGGCTTTGTCCGGAAGGAAGAACGTCTGGAAGGATGTCCGGTCTAATTAGCATATTATGCTTTTATTATTTTAGATGGTTGCCCCATGATGGCCACATATAAATGTGGCCTATACCTTGACAAGATCACCCTGCTCAAGAATTTAATGGAAAATTTTATTTCAAAACCAGAACATGGATGCTGGCTATGCTCACTGTATCAGAGTGTAATTGCTTCTATTTAGTAGACAGAACTAAGAAATACAGACTTGTATTATAAATATAGTATGTGTTTAAGTCATGAATTGGGAATGTGTATATGTTTCTTATATCTATAATTCCATTCTAATACCATATGTTCTTTCCTACCTTCTATAATACATATTTGCACCTCCCAGCTCCCAACAATAAGATTATATGTACTCAGTTTCTCAATCCTGCTGCATATACGAAATGGTTCCAGAATTTCCACAGTTGTGCTGTACAAACAAGAAACAATTGGTAAGTATTCAAGACTCAAGGTTTCATTTTCTAGGTCATTGTTTTTATTTTGTTTTGTGTTGGGTTTTTGGGTTTTGTTTTGTTTTTGCAGTTTGTTGTCTTTAAACTAGGGGTATATAATAAAAGCACTGTGTTTAAAAGTTATATACTAATGGTATTTAAAATCAGAACAGTTAATACTGTGTTTTAAAAGCTTAGTATCGCCGAAACCGGTTTAGCTCAGTGGATAGAGCATCGGCCTGCGGACTCAAGGGTCCCAGGTTCGATTCCGGTCAAGGGCATGTACCTTGGTTGCGGGCACATCCCCAGTAGGGGGTGTGCAAGAGGCAGCTGATAGATGTTTCTCTCTCATCGATGTTTCTAACTCTCTATCCCTCTCTCTTCCTCTCTGTAAAAAGTCAATAAAATATATATTTAAAAAAAAAAAGCTTAGTATCACATACTGAGTCCAGCAGGTACAAAGCACATTTTCTAAAGAGATTCCAGAGAACAGGCCACTGTACAATACACAGAAATACGCCAATGAAGGTCAGTCTTAGAACTACATTGAAAAAGACCAATTTAAGTGTTTCTAACCACGAATGCTGCTCTTAAACTCCAGAACATGGATTGATACTTCCCAATGCAAACTTACTGAATACCTCTCCCCATTGCATATCCAATCTTGGGATCCCTAAAACCCTCCAGAAGCAGGAAATTCACAGAAATAAAGCAAACAATTATATATTGTAAATTGCCATAGCTGCCCACACGCCGGTTGTGGAATTTCTTATCTGGCCCAGACCCTTCTAAAAAGTATTAACTAATGGCACGTGGCTCAATTGAACTCTAGGCCTCCCACAATTACTGCTGTTAGTTATACATCCGGAGCCTCAAGGTCCTCCATGGGATGGCAAGGATAGAAAGGGTCAGGTGACTAATAATGAAAGTTATAACTCAACTATTTTGTCATAAATCAATTGAGAACCATTACATGATTTGTTAAATCTATGGAGAATATTTGTTCTCCTCAATTAGACCAATTACAGTTCGGCAGTAACTGGTACCACCCAATTATCTTTATGTCCTGTCAATATACACCCAAGGGAGGATTTTTCCTATATAATTAGATGGGCTAAAGGCATGCTAATGACTTCAAAATAAGGCCTACACTTTGACAAGATCATACTGCCTTTCCAAGGACTGAAATTCCTCCCTCCCCATCTCACATTTTTGGTGGGGAGCTTGACATGGTAACTTATCAGAAAAGATCCAAGACACCAGATATCTGGAGGATTTCTTCCTCCGACTGAAATGTGACCCCCGGTTTAGAGCTGACCATAACCCAATGACAATGAAAGAGATTAAATTTTAGAAGCCCACCCAACCCGCAAACATTTGTTGCCTGCAATAGCCCCAGCTAATAAAAGTGTCCCTCACTATTTACAGGCCAACCAAGTCCTGCGTCAATACAATAACTCATCCTGTGTAAACACTTTGGGAAAGGTGGACTTGTTGATTGGGGGTGGAGGGGGGGTGCATATAGTTTTGAATTTTGACCAAACTGATCCAGGAAACTTGTACTCCTGCTGGTTCTAAACCAATGAAAAACTAAGGTGGTATTCTAAATATTTCTTTTTATATTTATGGTTGTCCTCAGACCTCTTGCCTTTTCTACTGAATGATATGCAAGTGCCTAAAAACCACTGCAGGGCCACTATGCTAGGTTGACAGCAGCTGATGCTTCGACATCAAAGAGACTGAAGCCATCTTGGATCACTCAGCTGACTTTGACCTAACGGAGGGCAAAGTCACCATAACATAGAAATGGTGCAGTCTTAGCTTATCCAAGGAGGAGAGTTCAGCAATCGCCATACCCAGAAATAAAACACATCACTTTCAGGCACAGAAATCTCATAAGTAACTAAAGTTACCTTTCCTGACAATGGCCAGTCCCTGATAAATGCCCGTTTTCTTCAAAGAAATTGTTCCTCCTGATACATTTTAACTAATTGGCTTGCCCATGGACAAAAAAATAATATTTCACTGTTCCTTGGGCTGCTGTGGAGTTTGCTTTTATAAATTCTTCCTTGTCTTGGTTTCACAACTGATTTCCACCACATGTGAGTAAATACAGCTGTGCTTTTAATTCAACTGAATATATATGGATTATTCTTTGAGGTGATTATCCTGGATCTAATCAAGAAAGTTGGCTTCCATTTATAGGAAACACAGAAACAAGTGATCACATGGAAGCAGCCACATCAGAATGTAAGAAAGGTCACAGGACAATTGATCCAGTGACTGCAGTGGCTCAATGGTGGGAATTTAAAATAAAGAAGGGAGGTCTGCCCCCGATCAAGAGATTTGAGCACATAAAACTGAACAGACTGTGTGGACCATGTTTGAGTCCCACTGCAAACAAAGACGCTGTAGAAAGACACTTTTGAGACAATCATAAAAATGTGACTATGGACCACGTATTAGATGATACCAATACACTGTTATTAAAATTAAGTGTAACCATAGAATTATACTTATGGCAGAAAAGCTTTTCAAGATACTTAAGTATGTAAAAATAATTTAAATGATAGCTGAGATTTCCTCTTAAAGATTTCAGCAAAGATGAAAAAAATAAATAAAAGGAATAGAAGAAAATCCTGATAATTTTTTACTTGATTGATACAAGTTCACTATTTGCTCTCTCTTCGTGTCCATCTGAAACAGTTCATCACAAAGATTTTCTTACATTTTGATGTAAGAATTAATATATATGTATGCACTCGTTTTTGGAATCCTCTTTCCAAAGAGACCATTTCCTGCACATTCTAAATAAACCCAAGTAGTGAATCTGTGGGCAATTCCTCTCCTGCCCAGGAGGCAGCATTGCTCCCAATCTGCATATTGCTCTCTGCTTGCTGAACTGAATTCCTGAAAAGGTAGGTGGAATTGCTTAGCCTGGAAGTTAGGAAGCAGTTTTGTTAAAAAAGGAAGAGTCCATCAAGTTGAGAAAAAGTAGAATGAGATTCTATTGTCTATAGTTGTCCTCAAGGCTAATGTTTCTGTCAAATTGCATTTTTTATGACATAGCTTTTTGGAGATTATTATGCTAAGCAAAATAAGCCAGTCAGAGAGAAACAAAGAGCACATGATCTCACTCATATGTGGAATCTAATGAACAAAATAAACTGACGAACAAAATAGGTCCAGAGGCATGAATGCATGGAACAGTCGGACAGATCTCAGAGGAGAAGGGGACAGGAAGAGATTAACCAAAGAACATACATGCATATATGCATAGGCCATGGTCACAGACAGTAGTGTGGTGAAGGCCTGGGGTGGGGTGGGGGCTGAATTGAGGGGGGTAAAGGTGGAGGGGGGGAATGAAGGACATCTGTAATATGTTCATAAAAAGTTAATTTTAAACAGCACTACCTACATGTACTAATCCTATCTAATAAAAGAGTAATATGCAAATTGACCATCATTCCAACACACAAGATGGCTGCCCCCATGTGGTCAAAGATGGCTGTCCCCATGTGGACACAAAATGGCCACCACAAGATGGTCAGCAGGGAAGGGCAGTTGGGAGGGACCAGGCTTGCAAGGGAGGGCAGTTGGGGGCGATCAAGCCTGCAGGGCAGGACAGTTAGGGGTGACCAGGCTGGCAGAGGAGGGAAGTTGGGGCCAACCGGGCCTGCAGGGGAGGGCAGTTGGGAGGGACCAGGCCTGCAGGGGAGGGCAGTTAGGGGTGACCAGACTTGCAGGGGAGGGCAGTTAGGTGCAATCAGGCTGGCAGGGGAGTGGTTAGGGGGTGATCAGGCTGGCAGGCAGAAGCGGTTAGGGGCAATCAGGAAGGCAGGAAGCCGAGCAGTTGGGAGCCAGCAGTCCTGGATTGTGAGAGGGATGTTTGATCCCGGTAGGATCAGGCCTAAACGGGCAGTCAGACATCCCTTGAGGGGTCCCAGATTGGAGAGGGTGCAGGCTGGGCTGAGGGACACACACACCCCCCATGCACGAATTTCATGCACCGGGCCTCTAGTTTGATAATAAAGCAGGATAGGAGTGGAGGAAGTTCAGAGGGTCAGAAGATCAGTGAGTAAACAATTAATAGGGAATATCTGGGAAGGCAGTATAATAAAGTGCTTTGGCTTTTCTCTTCCCTAATTCCACCCCCTTCCAGCTGTGATTTAAGATAAAGTTCTTAGGCAACGAATGGTAACTGCAGTGTCACAGAGGGACTTCTTTCGAAATATAAGATAGATGAGGCACTGCAGGATACAGAGTGAGAGAGTCCCTCTTCTCCTGGCCTTCCCTTCCAGGCACTCAGTGAGGTCTCACCAGCGCTGTGAACTGAAGCGCTGAGCGAACCCCTGATGGTGTCCCACTAATGTTCTCCTTGGACTCGGCTGGAAATCAACTCACCGAGAGAAGGAAAGAGTTACAGCAGTGGCACTAAGACAGCAAACACTTGTTCAACATTACCCATTTAGCATAAAGATTTGATTTATTAAGTTTTTATCAAGCCCTTCTTATGATTAGAGCAAGTTCATTTCCAGAAAAGCTCAATTATGAAGCCATCAATAAGACCTACTCATTTCAAATAAGTCACTTTGCTTCAGGGTAAATGATACTGCTTACTAATACATACAAGTTCCATTTGGCATAAAGAAAACCCTCGGCACAAATAAGGAGACAATGATTAAGCATTCTTCATTTTTGAATACTGACCTAAAAGGAAAGTAATAAGACATCTTCATTCTGCATCGCAGGAACAACTCTGACGCACAGGGAAGTACCTGCACCCACAGACCCCATTGTTAGTAAGGGACACTCATGCCTTCTTGGAATAACTTTCCTTTTAACTAAACCACATTTGATGGCTCTATTAAGACATATCCAATGCTCTTATTTTATTTTTTGTGTTAATCTATAGAGGTTGAAATATGGCAAAATCACCAAACTGCCAGTCAATTAACTATTTTTCGTGTGTTGCTACTTTGGATATATCTCTAGATAGCTTTAACTGTAACTGCACTTCCAACCACCTAAAAAATTCAATGGCTTTTCATTTTTCACAAACTTCCTTTGTCATCAATTGAGACCAGATCAAAATAATTAATTCAACTCTCACAGTAGTTTTCATATATTAGTAACTTTTAATAATTCCTTTAGGATTGTTTTCCAGGTGCGTGATGACTATGAGCAGAAAATCAGAGGACTACATTAGATGACATCAGCTAATCCTCCAAAGCAGCTGCTCCTCTTCGATTTGGAAAGAAATCAACACCTCGGGCCTCCACGCAGAGAGAATACATAACAGGCTGTGACCCGCAGTAATTAAAATCTGTTAGCACGGCGCTGATCTCCACCACCTCCTCTCACTGCTGGTAACGTTTTAAAAAATTCACAAGGGCCTTCTGCTGATATGAGCTCTGTCCACCCGTGTGCTTTTGTGAAGGGGGCAGGAGATGGAGAAACGACAGTGAGCAGCCTCGTGCCCACTCCCGATGTTCTCAGAGCAGAGAGGGCGATGGGAGCATTTCTGTGGCTGCACTGGGTTCAATCACCTTGAATTAGTTTCCATTGTGTTTTGCTGTTGTTTCACAAGCATTTATCTACCCTTGAATTATGAAGCCAAACACCGAAAAAGATAGAAATATATACATTACTCAGTCCCCACCCTTACAAAGTTTAAATATACTGACAATCATGAACATCATAGCGACAACTTATGAAATATCTATGGTGCCGTAGGCAGTTTCTATTCGATAACCTAGTCCTTCAGTCTGCCCAAACACTGCAAGACAGGGATGGTTCTCCTTATTTTACAAGGCACAGATCTAATACCTTTTCTCTTGTTAGGGTTCCACCTGTCCCCATGAAGACTGTTACCTTCAGGGAAAGTGGACTCTCAGATCTGACCCCTGGCATCCACTCTACCGCTAATTAGAGGAGTCAGCTTGGGGTGTTGTTAGTTTGTTTTCCCTATTCTTTGCAACCAAAGGACTCTAACTGATAAAGAGGATGATATTCATCCTCCAAAAGTATTATTTTCTTAAAGAGTTGTGGCTTCTGCTTTCCTTCATTTTACATTTTTTAGACATTAAGGAAAAACTTAGCTGATTTCATAATATTAAAGTCTGAAGTTTTATTAAATAAGGATTTGTTTGATGAATGAATTAGCTGAACAAATGTATGAATAATGAATAAATGATTGAATATGAGATAATTTCTCTCTTCCTATTTTGCCCCTACTCTCTCAGGCTGAGACACATGATTGACAATGAGAAGAAAAGAAAAGAAAAAATAATAATTGATTATAACTCAGATCTTCGAGTATATTTAATTTTTCTTAGCCCATTGATGTTAGCCTGCTATCTTTTTTAAAATCCTCATCCAAGGATATGATTTCTGAGAGGAAAGGGGAGAGAGAGAGAGAGAGAGAGAGAGAGAGAGAGAGAGAGAGGGAGAGAAACATAGATGTGAGAGAGAAACATAGATCTGTTGCCTCCCTAACACGCCCAGCCAGGGACTGAACCAGAAACCTGACCGGGAATCAAACCCAAAACCTTTTGGTGCACAGGACAGTGCCCAACCAGCTGAGCTACCCTGACCAGGACAGCCTGCTACCTTTACATTCTACAGTAAGTCATACTAACCTACCCTCTTCCCTGCTTGACATTATTTGAAAACCATGCATAGCTGAGTGTAGGTGCCTAGCACCCAGGAAGTCAGAAACAGAAGAGTCCCACATCAGACACTGCCCCTGCATACATTGACCTCCTCTCACAGTCCGGTCCATCAGTAAGCAACATCACTAGAGAATGAGAAATTGGACAGTAGAATGTGTGTTTTGTTTTGTTTTGTTTTGTTTTACTCATAGGGGTAAAAAGTGCAATAAATCTTGTTCAACTGCCAGTGGTAGTTGTTGAGACATCAGTGCCATGACTTAGGGACCTTTCTCTCCAAGGAGGCTCAAGAAAGTGTAGGGATGACATCTACCTTGAGGGGAAAGGGCGTGGTGGGTAGAAGAAGGATCAGTATTTTAAAAACATTAGTCACACAGATCTGTTGAAGATCCCTCACCTCCTGACTGGCAACTACTCCGTTGAGAGGAAATCAGCTCTCATATTTCAAGTGGGAAATGACTATAGAGAGGGAGAAAACTATTATTTATTTCCAGATCCTGCCAACTTCCATATTGTGCTCTTGCTGTGTCATAGTCACAGACCTATATAATGACAGGAAAAATAATTTCTAATCTTCCTGTTCAAGGAATAATGTTATTGATCTGCACTTTATCTTTTGTTTTTCCTGTGACTCAGCAGGTCAGAACAGCCTCAGTTCCAAGATGTCCATGGGATGCAAATGGGTTACAAGTTAACAGGAGGTGAGGAACTTTATTTCAGCACCAAGGAGAGTGCCCTGCTGTTTTCAAAGGGGTTTAGGCATTCAAAACTGCATATTATTCATGAGGCTAGAAAGAAATTTTGAAATGGAGTTTGATAGACAGTGGCGACGAACTCATTTCACTCATGAGAAAAAATTCTAGTAATTTCTGTAAAATAAAAACTTGCCAGGGTTTCGTACATGTTCATGATTTCTATGCTATCCTATTCTCTTAGCTTCCAATGCAATGAAATTAGTGAATCTTTGCCTATTGTCAGGTGTCAAAACCACAGTTTCTGAGTGGATCTAGACTATAGGAGGCTCAGTAAAGTCACAGTAGTGTTACACAAACAGAGATTCAAAGCTCCATGACAACAAGTCTTACTGTCCTTCTCACAGTTGTATCCTTCCTTAGGGCTTGGTAAGTGCTCAGTGAATATCTATGTGAGTCCAGTGGGAATAAATGAATTAATGAATGATATTAGGTAAGTGACTAAGGGTGAATGAATAAATTACTCATTTGCAATGAAAAGTCATTTTTTGTGAGTGGTCTCAGAGATCCTCGCATACCACGCTGCTCAACGAGAAACTCGAACACATGGCTGATAGCGATGGAGTCTGGATCTCAGACCACGCCTTTTCTGCTTCCTCGGCCTTCAGTGGAGAGGTTATCCTTAGAGACCTGGACATGTTGCTCAGGGGTCAACCCGTGCAATCCAGCATCTCCAGGCCAGCACGGCTTCCGCCCACCTCTGGCTCCTCCAATGCTCAGGGCGCCCAGTCCACCTGGTTCTGCGCTGTCACCAGATGGACAGGGCACAGGCCCAGGAGGCGAGCCCTCCTCCCCTTCCACCAGGCCGCCAGGAGGACCATGGCTTCTTGTCCCTCTTCCCACCCAGCCCCTTCCTTCTGTGCCCAGAGTAGAAAGCGTCAGGCCTTGCTTTGTGAGGGACCCTCAGGAGTCCAGAGACATCTGAGCCCAGCTGCGCTAGAGGCAAATGACAAGGCTGCAGCTCTGCTCTGAGTGGCCACCAGAGAGGACATGGGGTCACCCTGGGAGACTAGAATCTCCCAAAGATAGGGCCAAAGGCCAAGAGAAGAGACCAACGGGTGAAAGCAGCGTTTAAACACATGTTTCTAGCAGGCAGAGTGTTGGGAAGACTTCCCCTGGTTTAGGACTATTTGTGCAAAGGAACATGTGTGAATGGGGTCAAGCGTGCTGGTTCCCAGGTAGGCACAGCCCCGTTCTCAGCTCCTAGGAGCCTGTGGGCTAAGGCGCCACACTACTTGGACTGTACTACCAGGCCCCCAGAACGGGGGGAGCCGCCAGGGAAGGACTGATTTCCATTTCAAACTGCATTCTGGTACTTGGTACTCCAGCACCACTGGCCAATCAATATTTAATGCTCGGAGGTTCTGACTCTGCGCGAGTCATGTCAGGGGACCTTGGGAGCCAATCTGCGCGAGCTTCTGGGTGATAATTATTCATGGGCTCCTGCCTCTTGCTCTTTCTCTCGCTCGGTCCCACGCTGCAGACTCAGTGCCTTATCCAGTCTTCTCTCGCGCTCTCTCGCTGCTGTCGCTGGACCCCTCGCCTTCGCCGCCGCCCAGCGTCTGCCCAGCCCTGCAATGGCTAAAACAGCGATGGGTAAGGCGGCGCGCCCCGCGCTCCCCGACCTCGCCCTGGGGCCCACCCTCACCTTCCGCCTTAGAGCCGGGGAGGCATTCGGAGATATTTTATAGACAGAAAGGCACGCAGGGTGACACGGAAACCGGGAAGGACTGTGCAGGGTGGGGGTCTGGGGAGAGCCAAGCGGAAGGGAGGGTCCTTGGACATCTAAAGCTCAGAATTCCTTTTTAAAAGTAGACGCAGGTAAGTTGCCTTCCCAGGGGTAGGGAATCATTATGTTGCCGTGTTTAAAATTAAGGCTCAGCGGGAAGGGGGGGGGGGGGCTACCTTTAACATTTACCTTAAACGAGGTTAAGGGAAATTTTGGAAAGTGCTTTGTAACGTCCTTTAGCTCTCCTCTAGCAAGAAAGAAAGAGAAGGGAAGGAAGGAAGGGGAGAGAGAAAGGGAGAATTGAGGAGGAGAAAGGGGTGGGAGAAAGAAAAATGCGAAGTCAAAGCGGTTCCTTCCCGGCTGCTGGAAAGATGGGTGGAGACCAGGGGTGGGTGGAGAGCAAACGGGCAGGTGGTGCGGTATTGTCTCCGGGGCTGGGGAAGCCGCTAGTCCTGGGGTGCGGTGCCGGGAGGGCAGGAGGGAGCCAGCTCCTTTGTTTTGGGGGAAGGGAGGGGAAGGTGGGGGTCGGGAGGGCTCGGGTGGGCAGCTGCAGGGGGGCGTGGGGAGGGGAGAACAGCGGTTCCCCGGGCCCTGGGGTGGGGTTTCTTTGTGTGCGGAGGCAGGGTCCCCGGGGGAGGCACCTGCGGGCTGGGCGCACAATGCGGAAGGCCCCACCCTGTGCGGAGCCCGCCGCCGCCCCACCCCCACCCCAGCGGGGAGCGTCCTCTCGGGCGAAAGGGGCGGGTGCGGAGGCCGCGGGACCCCGGAGCCCAGCGCGCGGGGCAGCGCCACGCCCGCCCCGGGCCCCCTGACTCCGAGCCTGGGCTTGGGAGTGCGACCTGGCCGTGGTCCCCCGCCCCTTCCCCACCCTGGCCTCATTGTTCTGTTTCACAGAGGAGGAAAGTGGGTTAACATTTTTATTTTCAAAACCATGTTGCAAAGGGCGATTGGGCATGGACGCAGATAAAGCCTTTTTTAAAACTCCTCTGATCGTTTTTGGGGAAGAGCTTCTGGAGCCTACAGATGTGAATCTGTAATAATGGATACAAAGGAGGCCAGCGGCTTCGATTGAGCCTCGGGAAATACCCGCTCCGTAGGTCAACGGGGCCGAATAGTGGCCGTTTCCACAGGCGCAGCCCAGACCCCTGCTGCGCGGAGACGGAGCCCTAGCGCACCCAGGGCCTCCACCGCAGCGGGCCTGGGGCCTGGAGCGCCGTCTGGTTCCGGGCTCGGTGGCCCCGGCGGACCGCAGGGAGGGGTCCGGGGTCGGTGGCTGGCCGCTGCCCTCCGGGGGGACCTGGTGGGTGCGGCGCGGAGAGAAGCGGCGGGTGCGCCCGGGAAGCTCCGCCCTTGCCCCACCCTCGGCCGGGAGCTGGGACGAACTCGGGCTGCGTCTCGGCTGGGAAGGGGGGCGGAGGGGAGGGGGGCGGAGGGGAAGGGAGGGGGAAGGGGGGCGGAGGGGAGGGGGGGCGGTTGAGGCTCTGCAGTCCTAGGGCCCCTCCTCCCCGCCCGCACCGCCCGGAGCTCCCGGGCCCCTCCCTGCGCGCAGCCGCCGCCGCGGGGCCGGGGAGCCGCAGGGCCACACAAAGGCGCGGCCCCACCCCGCTGGGGGAGACCACAGAGGTGACCTGCCTCGGGTGCGGGAGGGTTTTCTCGCCTCGGCTCGCGCAGCCCACAGAGCTGGGGCCTCTTTCCACGGCCCAAGCCGTCGGCCCGCGCTCTGCTCTCCCGGATTTCCCGGGGTGGGGACCTCTCGGGCAGTCTCCAAAGGAGGGACCCCGCTCCGGGCGCGGCTCGGCCCCACCCCTCCCAGCTGGGGCTGGGCCGCCGGCCGCCGGCAGGGGGCGCGCGTGGCGAGCCGGCGCGGGGAGCTGAGCCGCGCTGCAGAGCCCCCGCCGCGCCCTGCCCCCCTCCCCGCCCGGAGCTGGGCGCCCCCGCGGGTGCGGCCCGCAGACCGGCGTCTGCGCAGTGTCCTGAGCTACCCCCTCCGCCCGAACCCAGGCTCCCCGCAGGTCCCGGCAGGGCCTGGGGATGGGGGAGGGGACGCTGGCTCTGCCTCGCTCCCGCGCCCGGCGGTTTTGCTGCAGGGGCTGCGGCTAAAACCCCTGCTCGTCAGGGTCAGGGCTATTTCACATCTTCGTCGTTGGTATTTCCTGATTCCGTGGCCTTACTCGTTCAGAAGGTTGGAATGACTGCATTGGGTTAAGGATTAACCCTTGTCGCACTCCCTCTTCTTCCGCCCACTCCTCCCTTCCCCACCCCTAACCGCCGCCCCACCCCAAAAAGAAATTCTGTCCGCAGTTGCTCATTTTCCGTGAGAAAGCAAACGTGTTTTCGGGTTTTCTCGAGATGATGTGTGTGCCCGTGGGTCGGGTGTATGTGCGGGTGCTTGCTAAAGGCAGGGCTGTGTGCTAGAGATTGCTGGAAAATTCTCCCCAGAGCACTGTGGCTGCAGCGGTGAACATATGCATGGATCACTGAGATAGGATCTTTGGCACGCATCCCATAAGGTTACATCTATAAATACATAAATGTAGGTTTTGCACAAAATCTTAACCCTCCCCCCCCCCCATCTGTTCTTCCCATTGCTGATTCTTGATACACTCTCAATTCTGCGCAGAAGCGCGGTTGGTGAAATGGTAGCCAGCGTGCCATTAATAAAAACCCCACCCAAACACCACAGCTCTGGGTCCTGCCATCAGCAAGCTTCGTCTGCAGATCATGAAGAGGCAGAGCCTCCGCAATATTGAAATAGTGGGTTTTGAAATCATTCCAGTTGCAAAGCATAATCGATCCATCGCCAGGGCGGATGCTCTTTCCTGGTTCATGGAACAATTACCGTATTCAGCGTGGTGGCACCAGGCGCACAGAATACTCCCCGTACCTTCTTCATGAAGCCGCACCTTCTAAGTGGGTAGATCAGTAATAGAAGTGAGAAGATCAGGGTTTGGTCAGGATTTCAGGATGAAATTGAATTGAGTAGCACTAGCTTATCAATTAATCATATAGAAATATATACAGGGGTGGGCAGAAATAGGTTTACAGTTGTGAGTAAGCAAAACAGTTATTCTTTTATTATTTATTAATGCGTTATTTTCCACATGAACAACTGCTGTAAGCCTACTTTTGCCTGTGTATGTTTGTATGTATGTATGTGTGTATGTGTATCAGGTGAATAAGCTGAGCCTGCAGCAAGCATTATGCAACCTCTGTTAGCCTAACGCAGTTCGCTCCTGTGATGGTAAAAATTAATGCACTGATGGTGTTTGCCTATCATGTGTGCATGTTAACATTCTCTGAAAGAAAGTCCAGTATATTTTTAAATAGTAATTAAGATGGGATGATCTGTAATATTGAGATCTAGAATTTTGATTAGCCAAAACTCACAATGGTTTTGTGATGCAATTTACAGGTTTGTGGTGAATTATTCTAGCCTAAGGGGGAGGGACGTATTTTTACTGCTAGAGAAATTGCTTCTACCCTTAGTCACTAACATTTTTAGCAGGGTTTATCTGTTGCATTAAACACACTTTTACTTACTGTGGGGGTTTTTTCCATTATTAATGGATAGATTTGGAATAAACATTTTATCATTTGGCCCAATATGCATGCAGCATTTCACTCCGATTCAAGAATTGCTCTCAGCGTGCCAGAAAGCTGAGTCACACAATAAAATACTTTTCCTCCCTATAATTTAGGATCAAAATAGTTTCTGAATTCTGTGAATATTCAGTAGTTGCTATCAATAATAATTTTAAGTTAAATTTGTACAATTAAAAAGTAAATGGAAGATGAATCAATTACATATTTCATTGGGGATCTTTCTCATTGATAAATCCAGACCATCTTTAGAAAAAAAATCCTGATTTATCAATCACCACTGTTCTCACTCCAACGGTATGGGCCTGACTATGGACCCCGCCCACCCCTGTGGCTGGTTCCTCACTTAAGGCTGGTACAGTGGCCTCCCCGAAGGTGGCTGCCGGCTCTGGGCGTGGCCACCCCAAGCCCCTGCAAGCTAACTCCAGCTCACACGAACTTCCTCTTTGGTTTTGGAAAAACACACATGATTCTGTGATCACAGGGTGTGTAATGTAAGAAATTTGTCAGACAAGGGGGAAATAACAAACTAGCCACTGACCCAGATGTTTCCAGTACCAAGGCCAGTTCCCTTTCCTGGTTCTCGCAAATGGAAACTTTGGAGTCTGCATTAACTTTTCCTCCCACTAGAGGGCAATCGAGTTCTCTAAAGAGGTAGATTAACCCACTTTCAAATACTTTTTTTTTTATGAAATATTTTTAATTGGCTTATTCCGTTGCTTATTTGCTACTTTAGTGTTATGCTTTACCCCAGTAGAATAAAAATGGTTGTGAGCCTGGTCAATTACAATGTATTCTCTTACAATTTTACTTTCTAGTTTCACTACATTATTACTATAATATCATTTATATTAATTTGGGGGGAGGTGGATAAATAGTAGAAAATGGTCCGTAATAATAAAAAATTTACTAGGAAAAATAACATATTAATGTTTAAACAAAGGAATAAATTAAACAAAAACATTTTTTACTTATTCATTTATTTATAGTGTGCTTGATGTTTGGGGCACACCTGAATGTCAATGGCCACCTTTGCATTGGTAGGGAATTTCTTTCTCTTATCATGTAATTATAATCCATCTGTAAAGTATTTGATAGTTTCACATGACTGTGTTCCTCAAGCTTTAATGTGCATATGAATCACCTGTGATTTTCACTAAAATGTGAATTCTGATAGGAGATCTGGTTGAGACCAGACATTCTACATTCCTAACAAGCTCCCCGGATGCTGATTCTAACCACCAAACGCGTGAGTTTTAGAAACAGAAAATGTGTGCTATACACGTTGCTTTCATAATCAGCTCTAGTATGATGCCTTCCCATTTTCAAATCCATGGCCAACTCTACAAAATATTTCACTTCCAAACCCACATGCTTAGGAAGTTCATTCTTCTCGAGTTACATGTTTTTTTGCCATCAATCTCTCTTCATTGGATTTTTAAAATATATTCCTGTTGCAGGATGTAGGACTCAGCAACAGACCTTCAGGAGAAATGTCGAAAGGAGCATTTGGCTGTATGTGTGCATGTGTGTGCGCAGGCGCGCGCGTGCGTGTGTGTGTGTGTGTGTGTGTGCATGTGCACGCACGTGTGTCTAAGAAAAAATGAATGTGGCTTTTGGTACAGTTGAGAAGGACTGATAAATCAATATCCAGCATCGCTAGCTTACTGTTATTTACAAAACAATGAGTTCAACTCGGCAGTTTTTAGGTGTGGATTAATATACAAAAGTCTGAAACTCCATTTGCCCTACAACTAATTCATCACAAATCCTCCTTCTATTGAAACAACTAAAACAGAGGATGTGTCCTAGCAGGTTTGGCTCAGTGGATAGAATGTCGGCCTGTGGACCAAAGGGTCCCGGGTTCGATTCCGACAAGGGTATCAGGGTCCTCCCTGGCCCAGGCCCTGGTCGAGCGCATGCAGGAGGCAATCAATGGATGTGTTTCTCTCACAGCAGTGTTTCTCTCTGTCTTTCCCTCTCTCATCTACTCTCCCTAAAAATCAACGGAAAAATATCCTCGGGTGAAGATTAACAACAATAAAAAAGCAGAGGGTGAGCTGCACTAACACTGCCTCTCACTGTGCCCCATACTCCTTGCTGACCAAAGCGCTCTGCCAGCATGTCTTCCTTACGCCGCGTGAGGAAGCCGATAGCTCAGTGTGGCTGCAGATCAGAGCACAGATTGCCTGTGGGCTTTCTGCCTTCTTAAGCCAGGAGAGGACCCCCCTCTTTTCTCTTAATACTTTCTAAGAAAGTCAGGCCAGAGGGGAAATGGGTCTGCGAGGACCATCAGCAGAGACATCACAGCCTGCAGTGGTGGCTGCCCTGCAAACATGACCACTTTCCTGGAAACGTTATCCTGCAAAACCGTACTACACGTGAAATATCTCAAATGAGAAATGCAGTGCTTCCCAAACAGGGTACCAAAAGCACCCCAGCTAAAACTGGCCACGGAGTGGGGAGGGTGTACTGCTACTCAGCGAAGTTGGATTAAGCCTCCTTCTCCATCCTTTGTTATTGTTGTTAACTGTTCATTTCAGGGTCTCTCAAAAGCTAGGAAACTTTCCATTTTGCAACTTCCGGTCCATTAAAGAGAGAAGAAAGCTGCTGACACAGCATTACGAAAGTAACGTGTGTTTCAGACGGTGGCCCGGCCCTGTGAGGCTGCAGGGCACCTCAGGCGGAGAGAACAAAAGTCTCATCCTGACGACCTCCAAGACTGAGCCTAACCGTCTTCACTGGCCCTTTAACCAGCAATTCCACTGTGACACTGCTTTCTTCCAAGAATCACTTTTCTGGCACAAAGATTCCTATAACAAGAGACTTTTATTGATTGAGTTAACCCTTATATAACTTGCTAGGCACTGAACACTTTACACATATGACCTATGTTAACCACCCAATAATCCTTAAAAGTAGGTCATTTTACAGGTGGGGAAACGGAGGCACAGGGAGGTGAGGTGATTTGGCTGCCAAGGTACCATAGTTTGTCAGATCCAGAATTTGGGCTCAGACCATCGGCTCCAGAATCTGCGCCTTTAACCAACACCAGATGCTCCTGGACCTGCGTCCTGGCGGGGTGATCCCACGGGAGGCCGAACCTCTGAGGCTGCCGTTCAGTTTCACAGGCCGGAGGTGGCCTCGCCCTTTCTGCGCAGGCTCACCTTGAAGAGGAAACACCTTCAAATTGATGACTAGTTTTAATAGCTCACCTGGGACTTTAAAATAATTGCCATGATTTGGGCTTTGGGGGAAAGAGTTAAGAGATCTCGGGGGGTTGCAATGTATGGAGCACGTGGCTCTCTGAACGGTGCGCTGAGAGGCAGCAGGGATTCCTGATGTGGACATGCTATGATGACCAGTTTCTGGGGGAAAAAATGAAATCTGGACGTAATTTAATCAGTATCGTCTTGGATAATGCATTTCAAAATGGATCCTTCTATTGACGGTAGATACCCAATTCTAACATTTTGTCTTATGAAATAAATCTCAGACTGAAAGAAATATGCACCCCAGGCATCCACATTTAATGCAATCGTTGGAATTGCTTGAAGCGCCTCCCGATGTGACTGCCTCTGAAGCAGGCAGGCGGCAGAGCGCCCCGGGAAGGCCGGGACACCCCGTGCAGCGCTGTTTAATTACCTTTTAATGAAGGCAGCGCGTCCGTCGTTTGTCACGGAGACGCTCGCAGTGGAACCTGTGTTTGTATAACCCACTTTTCCTGGCCGTGATTAAAGATAACATTTTGTGTACACTCGTTCTTACAAAACACTTTTATGTGGCTGTAAAGGTTAATGAATGCATCCCAGCAACCCCTGTGCTCATCATGCAAACAGCTTCGCCGGGAATTGTGCTTAAGAGAAGAAGCCACATGTTATACTATCCAACCACAGCAAAAAAAATTTAAGATTTTTCTTATTGGTAATTTTGCTGACCTCTAGGTTAAAATATTTACTGCTTCGAAGAAGTACAAGATTCCAAAAAATTGCTTTGTAATCAGAGTAGATCATTATGGTTCTTACGTGGTACAGGAAGGTACATTAAGTAGAATGTTCCCGGGAGTTATTATTTTTTTTTTTTTTAAGCAAAATCATTGCAAAAGCACCACCAGTAAGAGGGCGTATGTGGCAGTTATTTGTTCGGAGCAGCTAGCTGTGCTTTTGATGTCAGAGTTTGTACGTCACCATTGCAACAAGGACTTCCTGTAACAGTGACCATCAGTAATAAGAGTCTGTCCGTCTTCTAGCTGTTTGTCTTTATGGCAGGATTAAAAGAAATGGGTGCAATGTATCTAAACCCAGTCCCACAAACACTTGTACAGGAAAGCATTGAAGTTTCCATTTTAGCCTCCTCTCCCTCTTCTGGAAGTTTTTTCCCCCTACAAACTACACCCATATTAATTTCACTCAACAAACCGACTCATTGTAAACCTAACGAGTAATCTTCCCGTTTGGACTTCCTGGTGGATAGAAACCAAACTCCCAAGGCAGAGCTCCACTTAGAACATATTGGCTGTTGCAAAGCTGAGGCCAGAGAATCCCATGAAGCTCTCACTGTTCTCACCTCCAGACTAACCGGAGGGCCCCGCCATCTCAGGCTGTGGACCTGGCTGGGGAGACCGGCGCCTCCCTGGGGACCTGCTTCGGAACATAATTGTCTTAATTACTGCCTAGAGCTTTTTATTCCCAACACTGGCGTCCATTGCTGTTACTTAAGTCCTGGCTTTACCTGAGAGGTGCCGGTTAGCGTCCTTCACACTATCATTGTCAAAAACAAAAAATTACCAGAGTCAATTCTAGTCCTTTGATGCACATTATACATGATCTAAGACTCCTGTCACTTTAAAAATCATCTTTTCATTGGACTTGAGGGCTACATTTTCCTTTTATAGTTTTTTTTTTTTTTTAAAAAGAGCAGACAAACACAGAAGATTGAAAAATGTTCAAAAGGGAAAATTAGGTAGCCTGATCTACCTATATTAGACCTTGTAGTTCTTAGAAAAAATCTTTTTAATCTTCACATAATGCTTAGGAGATGGGCATAGTACACAGGTTACTCTGTCTTAAAATGAAACAAACGTGAAAGTGATTCAGATCTGCCAGGCACCACATAAATTCGAGGGGTTCATTTTTCATTATCAGTTAGGTGGAATGACGGGATATTTTATTCATGAAAACCCCAAGGCCATGCATTCAGAATGAGTAACGGGAGCAAGGAGCACAGGCAGAAACTGAGTCGTTTGCTTTTTGAAAAATACTTCCCAAATAATGAAAATTGAGCTCTGGCCTGTGCGCTCAGTGCTCAGGGCTTTGGCCTGCAGACCAGAGGGTCTCGGGTTCAATTCCCAGTCAAGGGCAAGTTCCTGGGTTGCAGGCTCCATCCTCGGCCCCAGTCGGGGTGTGTGCGGGAGGCAACCAATCACTGTCTGTCATCGATGTTTTCCTTTCTCTCTTTCCCCTTCCCTTCCACTATCTCTTAAAATCAATGGAAAAAATATCCTCTGGTGACGATTAACAAAAAATCATAAATAAATAAAAATTGAAATAAAAGTTGAGTGGCTTGTTCAGACAGGAGTGTCTGATATTTTGAAGGGCTTGTGCTTAGGTTCAACTTAAAATTCTTCTTTTCAAAAAAAGAAAAAAAGAACATTGGCTGAGAAGAAGCAATAACTCATCTAAAGTTCTATTACAGCCCTAGCCAATATGGCTCAGTGGATAGAGCCTTCGGCCTGTGGACCAAAGGGTCCCAGGTTCGATTCCGGTCAAGGGCACATACCTCAGTTACAGGCTCCTCCCTGGCCTGGGCCCTGGTAGGGGCATGTGCAGGAGGCAACCAATCGATGTGTTTCTCTCACATTGATGTTTCTCTCTGTCTTTCCCTCTCTCTTCCACTCTTCCTAAAAAAACCAATGTCCTCCAGTGAGAAGTTCTATTACAGTCAGTCCCCACTAACTTTCCTGCAAACCAACCTTCTTTAAGGGAAGGTGGCACAGCGAAGTGGAGAGAGTTGCTGGGAAAAGCCTCAGCTCGCAGACACAGAAAACGGAAGAAGGCAGACAAGCCAGAGGTAAAACTCAGTAGTTTTCTTCTGGCTCCTGTTTGCCCCTTGCCCACATCACCTTGACATTCTCTGCTCTCCGAGTCCCCCCCGAGCAACTGCACAAGCAAAGCAACCAGGACCAGACAGACGGTCAAGTGCGCGGGAGGCTTGGTTTAAAGCTCATCCAGAAGTTACAAACAAGGAAAAGCTCGGTGATAAGGAGATACTTTCAACAATAAAGATTGTTTTTTTTTTTTTTTTTAAATCAGTACTAATAAATTCCACCAGAAAATGGCCAGGTCGGGGAACATTACTATTCCGTGTGAGAGAGAGTTACCCTGCTTCCCTATTCACTACCTGATAATCCTGGAGCAAATGATCATTTCTGGACCACAGAGTCTCAGTTCCGAAAGGGGGGAACAATACCACCTAAATCACTCAGCTGTTAAGAGGATTAAGTAACAACTAAACGATAAACACTTTGTAGTAAAAATATTAATCCCCTTTCTAGACCTCTTATTTGAATGATGGAATATTCAAATATTGGAAAATGATGGAAAATATTAATTTAAAGTAAAAATCTAGCCTTGGCCAGTGAGGCTCCGTTGGTTTGGCGTCATCCTGTGCACTGAAATGTTGGGGGTTCAATTCCCAGTCAGGGCACATGCCTGGGTTGTGGGTTCGAGCCCCGGTTGGGGTGTATACTCGAGGCAACTAGTAGATGTTTTGTTCTCACATTCAGGATTCTCTCTCTCCCTCCCTCTCCCTTCTCTCTCTAAAATCAATAAAATCATCTTTTTAAAAATGTTTTCATAAATAAAGTAAAATTTAAAATTATTTGAGATATCTTCGACATATAACATATTAGTTTCATGTATATAACATGATTGATATTTGTATATGTTTTAATAAATTCTAGTACTTTGTGAATTTCCACATGTAATAACAAATCTACTAGAAATTACTTAGGATTTAGGAACTGATCACTACTCAATAATTCCTTGTGATAGAGGGAGAACTGATTATATTTATTTTTTAAAAATATATTTTTTTATTGATTTCAGAGAGGAAGGGAGAGGGAGAGAGATAGAAGCATCAGTGATGAGAGAGAATCATTGATTGGCTGTGTCCTGCGTGCCCCACACTGAGGATTGAACCTGGAACACAGGCATGTGCCCTGACCGTAAATCGAAACATGACCTCCCGGTTCATAGATCGATGCTCAACCACTAAGCCATGCTGGCCGTGCTAATATTATATTTATGATGCAACTGCCAATATAGTGTTTCTCCAAGACAAATCCACTCTGGGTAATGCCAGAATTAAAAGCACATTTATCCTGCATTTATTTCTCATCTTATGTTTTTCTGTCATCCCACTTTAAGTATGTACGTCTATAATAATAAAATTATAATATGCTAATTAGACTGGACAGCCAGATGACCTTCTGGATGAAGCCAGGGCTGCGAGGACCAAGCCCCTTGCACAAATTTTTTTGCATCGGGCCTCTAGTACATCTATAATTGACAGTTTCAATAAAAACAGTTTCAATAAAACTGACCCTTCTCACCTACCCAGTAAGGCTCATCAACATAAAACGTCACATTTAGTAGAAAGGAAAACTGATTCCAGAATTATTAAAATGTAGAAGTCTCCTGAAGAGCAGGAAAGGGGGGATTATAGCACACACACACACAGTCTGTGATTCTTAAAATCTTATTAAACCATCCATTTCATTCAACCCCCACACTGCTTGGCTGTTATCATCTCTTCTTCCTGCCTCTCCAGTCTCCCTGCCTGGCTCTCTCCTGCCCCCTACTTCCCTTTTCAGCACCCTTCCTTCAGCTACATCATTGCTTTCACAGGCATTTTTTTATCTAGATCTGTTTAGCTTCCTCCCCCCAACCCATTAGTATATGCCCACAAGGAAGATCCTAGAACCAAACACTGCAAATAGAATGTTCCTTAGATAACTACAGTGGGGGAAAGAATATGGCTTCTCAGAGTTCAGTATTATTTCTGAGTCTTTCATGAAAGTAACACTTTTTCAATTGACAGTGTGTCTGGCACCAATCAAAAGAATCTATAAGATGTTAGCAGAATCTAATTGTTAGAATAAGAAAGATATCCTGAGAAATCAAATTAGTGTTCACGCATCTGGCACCTGACTCCAAAGGCTTAAGGGTGGACAGTTGACTACGGATATAAAAGAGCATTTTAACTTTGGTTTTGCCTCCAAAATACCAATTCACATACATGTATGGTACACAAACTAGGAATTACCTTTATGACAAATGCAGAAATTATAGAAATATGTGATTACATTTACAAGTACAGTAGAGTCCTTGTCCAATTTGGCATTATGGATGATAACAATTTAGATATAAAAAAATACTCTATATTGTTTCACATTTTACACCATCAAATACAGATAAGATAGACACCCCACTTTCTCAGGAATATGAGATGATGACATCAGAGGAGCTTCGTCTTAAGGCATCGATACAGTTTAAATCCTCCCAAGGTCATAATATATTGCCCTGGGAGGGGAGCTCAGCCTTAAAGAAAATTCAGACATATCTTCACACACACAAAACAAAATCTAACAAGGTTTTGAAATGCCTCGCCAACACTCAAAGGAAGAGAGAAAAGAATGGCATCGCTTCTATCAACCAAAAACTTGGTTAAAAAAATATTTTTAGCCGAAACCGGTTTGGCTCAGTGGATAGAGCGTCGGCCTGCGGACTCAAGGGTCCCGGGTTCGATTCTGGTCAAGGGCACGTACCTTGGTTGCAGCACATCCCCAGTAGGGGGTGTGCAGGAGGCAGCTGATCGATGTTTCTCTCTCATCGATGTTTCTAACTCTATCCCTCTCCCTTCCTCTCTGTAAGAAATCAATAAAATATATTTATAAAAAAAAATATTTTTAGTAGTAGAGCAAATAAAAGAAAATGAAATTCAGACTTTAGGATTAACATTTTTTTTCTTAGTTTAGGACTAACATTGAAGAAATATTGAGTTAAGCAGCTTCAAAAGAATTGGATTCCTTTTGTTGAAATTTTCCTTTAAATGAAATAAAAAAACAACAGTTGCTCTGTATTGGTGATGCATTGCAGCAAGCTATGTTACAACCCACTAGAGAGAGGAGATGCAGGCAAATGGAAGTTGGGAGAGACACTGGGCTTTCGGTCCTGCTGGCATGGCTGAACAGAATAAACTAATTACCTAAACCAATTGAGAAGGAAGATGTCCTTCTTGATAAATAACGAATAGCCAAAACTTATTAATAATTTAAACATATAAATTGATAGACAAAAAGTAACTTAATGGTGCTCACCAATCCGAGTCAATCAGGTTTCAAAAAGTAGAAAAACAAAATGAAATAACCAAACCAAACTAAAAATTCTTTATGATATACAGGGTTTGGCAAAAGTAGAGTTACAGTTGTTCGTATGGAGAATAATCAATAATTAATAAAAAATAACAAGAATAAACTCGGTTTTGTGTACTCACAACTGTAAACCTACCTTTGCCCCATCCAGTATTTCCTCAAAGTCTGAGCAAACTCTACTGGTCTCAGGGATTCTTGTTTGTATGGTATGGCTTCCGTATATTGAGAAATCTACCCGCACAAGAACACACGGTTGCTTTTTAAACCTTTCTGAGTTTTTGTGCCATGTAATTATTTATTTCAAGTAAATCAAAACCACTATTTAGGACACTATTGAGTATCTGTGGCCGATTTCTTTGTCTTCTCTATAGCCATTTGTTTTATTACAAAAAGAATCAAAATAATATTTTGGCATGGAAAAAAATAGAAGTTCAACAAAACTATATCTATCACAGTGTGAGCGTGAAGAACTTTTGTTTACCATTTCTTGGAAGACCTTTTATTTCCAAACATCCAGAGGAAACAGAAAGTGTGAAAGAAAGCAAGTGTAGGCAGCGTCCCCTGGACTAGGTTCTCTTGTACGTTTGAATCCTGCTATGACGTGATGACAGGAAACTCACAGTGGGACTCAGAGGCAAAGACGTGACTTGCTTTGCATGTTGTTTTTCGTTCCTTGCAGAAGATTATGCTCATTAAAAGTTTTTGCATGTGCTCTGATGAATCCTATTTCAGAAAATGAGTCTACCTACCAAAGCCTGAGGAAGGCCCATTTGATTTCCAAAGCAAAAGAAAGCCATTTTCGTGGCATGTCTAGGTTAGCCTGAAGGATCACTTTCACGCTAATAACCACCTCAAAGATGGACGCTGATGGTAATGACACGTGGGAGCTGTGACATTACGATGCTGGACACTCATTGCCAAGTCTCCGTTACTCTCACCTCCTCCCAGAGATACTCAGAAATAATAGCACTGCAATCATTTTTAAATTCCGAGTAGCTCTAAGCCTTGACAATATTTATGTGTTTTATTTTTTTAATGTATATTTTTTCATTCTATTCTCCTTGAGACAAAGCAACTATAGGACATGTCACTTAAGTAGAGCTCACAAAGTCCGGAGACTTGTTTTCTTTCAGCAGAAAAATATTCCCTGGCTGTTTGCTTTTGCCCACTACTCCAGTTACATAAACATTACTGCACAGTTTGTTTGGTTTTTTAAAAAATATATTTTTATTGGTTTCAGAGAGGAAGAGAGAGATAGAAACATCAGTGGTGAGAGAGAATCACTGATTGGCTGCCTCTTGCACACCCCCCACTGGGGATCGAGCCCACAACCCGGGCATGTCCCCCAACCGGGAATCCAACTGTGACCTCCTGGTTCATAGGTCTACGCTCAACCACTGAGCCACGCCAGCTGGGCACTGCACAGTTTTTGAATGGATAGCTGAAATAGATCTTCAATGAATGTGATTTGAAAATCCCATTTTTAGGACACTATTGAGTAAATGTTCCATAAGGTGCATCATACGAAGTTTCATTGAATGAGGCTAGAATTCTCCTTGGGGGTTTGGAAACACGCGAAACCTACCTGAGGCTTCCGTGGCCTTTGTCTGAAATAGTTGCTGTCTATGAATTACAACATATCCTTTATTTCCTAAGGAAGCATTTGGGGAGAACGCTGTACGCCTCAGACAACAGACGTACCCAGATAAGGATTCTATCCCATGGCATGGAACCGTTTGAGTATTATTTGGCACAAACACCAAATTAAAATACTTCTCTCAGTCACAGTTGGTGCTAGTATCTTTTGTAAGTTGTACAATTTTGAAAGACACACTCAGAACTACAGCAACAATACGGACCTTAGGAATGCATAGAGACTTCCCACCATCCAGGAAATAGACATTTACGCAAACTGCTCAAGAAATGTGCTCTGAATTGTTAGCAGCACCAGGAAGGTGAGGTCCCAGGTCGGCACCACTTACTTTCCTTAGCACAGTTTTGATCACAAGGACTGATTCATGTCATCCAGTTTCTTTTCCTCGTCATGATGCTTCGCCAAGAATCAATCTAATTGAAATTTAAGAGCCTCATATACTTCTGTAAAACCCAGTGATGGGTTGTACGGCTTTACCTTAAAGGCCGCTTGATTTGATTCGATATCTATTCCTACGGAAACAGTATGCTGCGTCAGCCGATCAAATATTAATCTTCCGAGACCTTCCTGGTCATTACAGCTTAGGAGACGGTAATTCTTATGGGGAAGGTGTGTAGGATGAATGCAAACTGGATCCATGTTTATACTAAACCCAATAGCATGACATCATTGTAGCAAAATATCTAGGACATTACCTCATATAAGAGATCTGCTGGGATTTTTTTAAATCTGAGATTTATTTTTCATTTAAATGCATTGAATCCTCAATTACATATTCATCAAAGTTTTTTTTAAGGCCCAAATTCAAGCCAATCTAGTATGTAAGTGTTTTAAATGAAATCACTTTAGTCTATTTCATCTTTCAAGAAGAAAATCAGTGAAGGAGGTCCCAAAAATATAACTAAACGAGGTGACCGATTTGACTTTGAGAAAATAAACTGCCTCAGACTATAGGACCTCAGAGCAATCAAACTACCAAACACATCACTCGCACACACATATGCACCCACACATGCATGCACACGTGTGCACATGCACACATACTATATGGTCAAAATCAAGTTAAAATAAGCATCAGGAGCTTAATTTTCAGCCTAAAAACAAGGCACCACAAAAGAGCTGAGAAGCCACTGGTTCCCATCTATGTAAAGACTCGGACAATGGGAGGCAGAGCGTGGGGGTGCAGTGAGGAGAGCAGTGGAAAGTGTGGGTTCAGGGTTTAATAATCATGGGCGGAAGGTTCAGGTCTTCAGAACCAATTAGTGGAGAGCCTGGCTCTGCCACTGCCTGCGGCTCATTCGGGGGAGAGAGCCAGCCAGGCCCACAGTTACCCCCCCCCCACCCCCCAGTGTGCTGGCTGCTAACGGTACCTCCACCGGGAAAGACAGATTTTTTTCCCTAAGAAAAGGGGCGCCTTTAGTCCATGTTTATAAAAATTGGTACGTTTCAAACAAAGAAAATTTTCAATGAAATCCCTCAGAAGCCAATGCGAACCTGAGACCTGTAAGACCAAGCCGGCACCGTCTCCTGCATTCTCCCTCTTCTCGGACTGTGCCCTGACTCTGCCCAGAGGCTTTCAGAAGAAGGCGCTCGGGTTGAATCAAACTAAGTACTGACGCCAAGAACCTCGGGCCCTCGCTAGACGAGCATGGGGCCATGAGAAAGGAAGGGAGAGAAAAAGCGCTAACAGACCCTGGGCGCTCGCTCTTCGGGAGCCGTCCAGGGACACGTCCTCGGTCACAGCCAGGCCTCAGGGGGCCTGTCCTTATAGTCACACATTCCAGTGTCCCCTCAGACAGAAGGAGATCTTTTCTCCCAAAGTAGCACCTTAAGAACATTCCCAGAGCATTTCGTATTAGCTTTCACCTGGTAACAGGAAATCTAACACAGATAGCCACTCCCCACTCAGCAGTAGCCAAAACTGAGGAGACAAATAAAATTTTGCTCAGAATGAATGAACAGAAAGTATTTTATGACACTACTGATTCCAAATGAAGTAACAAGGAGATGGTAAGGATGAGAGCTCATGTTGGTGTGTTCTCCCACAAGCCAAGTGAAGTAGAAAGTTTACAATTTTTATTTTTATTTCAAAATAATGGGGCGGGGCATATTGTCATGAATAATATATTTTCTTGTGGAAACACAACATGTATAAAATTAAGAGGTAGTTGAAAGTTGGAGCAAAGGGCTTAGAGCTTATGATGTAGACTTAGAAGACTGGGGAAATAACTATAAATGTGTGTGTCTATTTCATATTTTACCAAGTAAGCAAAATATCTCATTTTAATCAATCCCACAATCTAATCTGATGATTAAATCTCAAGAACAATTATATTCTCCTCCACTACTCTGTTCCTCAAAGGAAAAAACAAACAAACACTCCCCACATTTATATACTCACAGGAAAAAGAAACAAAAAAATTTCAGGTAACTGCCTGCCAACATATATCATTCTTCAAATACCTGGATAACGGGTGCGGAAGTGTTTTCCTAAAATACCTGGATAACACCACTTTCTCTCCTTGGCTGTGACGTGCGTATGTAAGGATAAACTTACTCATATAATGAGAATATACACTCGGCACTAGCTGGTTTGGCTCAGTGGATAGAGTGTCAGCCTGTGAACTGAAGGGTCCAGGGTTCGATTCTGGTCATGGCCATGTACCTCTGTGCAGGCTCAGTCCCCAGCCCTGGTCAGAATGCGTGCTTGAGGCAACCAATCGATGTGTCTTTCTCAGATCGATGTTTCTCTATCTCTGCCTCTACCTCTCCCTTCCACTCTCTGGAAATCAATGGGAAAATATCCTCCAGGTGAGGATTAACCAATATATATATTACATATATACTACATACATACATGCATGTACTATATATGTAATATGTAACATAATATGTTATATATATGTAATGTGTAATTTTTTTTCAGAGTTCCTGCTCAGTAACTCTTCCTGAGTTTTCTCACCATTTGCACCAAGTAAAATCCACAAGTTCAAAAAAAGGTTTCTTTCTTTCTATAAACCTCTATACTTACTTGTGCCAATTAAACAACAAACGCCAAAGGAAAATGGGAAGATAAAAAAGTCTTGGATTCTTTATTTTAAACATCAGGAATCCTAATATACCAACAAATAAAAAGTAATCCTTTCTGGTAGAAACCATATGTAGACCGTGAAGGTGTGTGTTACCGATCTGAGCAGATTGTTGGAGGAAGTGAATAGTTACGTTCAAACTGGACTCCACTCTGACCTGTCGCACGCTGCACAAGTTCCTCCACTTCTCTGAGCGTTCGCTTCATCTGTGCGTCTAGACTAGTACAGTGCCTCTCCCCAGCTGTGTTGAGATGACTAAATGAGAAAATGCACGCAAATGGCTATACACCATGCCTGCTACGTCGTTTGTGCTCAGCGAATGGCAGCTGTCACCGGTATCCGCAGCTCATGCAGCCTTTCAGAAGAGTGGCTAAGCGCTCACTGTGCGTACATCACCAGGCTGCGTGGATATTGCTATAGAATCATCAGGCATCATGTGGGCTGAATATAAATGAATTACTGGAGAAATACACCTCCTTGCAAACATTAGTAGTTAATCGCAAGTGCAACCAACTATGAAGAAGATTACATGGAATTACCAGCCACCTCCCACATCCCTGCACATGTGCATCCAGCTCTGCTTGCATGCGCTGGGGTGCTGTGAAAAGATTAATAGAGGCTGATTTTCAAAAACTGATAAGAACAACTGTCAATTAAAAGTAGGAAATAACAATAGTGAGGTATTATTAGCGTGTTTCTAATAGCCTTTGCATTTGCTTGGGTTTTTTTTATTGTGCATACAAAAGGTTATCCAAATTATGTACCTTTCAGCACCTCAACCCATGCCCTGCTTTCTGCAAGAACAACTCGCTCACGGGACTTCGTTTTAAGGACCCTTCTCTGGAAAGCTCCCCTTGACCACCATCCACGAGCCCCCCTCCCCTGCCCTGGGCCCACATTTGGATATTATTTCCTGTCAAGGTGCTTCTTTCACACACTCTCTTGCATCCCCGTCCTTTTCCCCTGGCACTACCATTTCCAACACCAAACCATGGTTCCCTGGCACTACCATTTCCAACGCCAAACCATGGTGCCCTCAAACTTCACTCAGCTGTTTCTTAGGCGTGTCTCCCAGTGGCAGGTCTTTCCGGCATAAAGTGGCCAAATGAATGTAAGGAGAGGCTTTTTTCAGGTACTTCCCCCCCCCCGCCCCCACCCCTTGGAAGTGTTTAATGGTTCCCTGTTACTAGGATGAATGTCATGGCCAGACTTGGACAGTGAAAGGGATGTTACTGACGGGCTTAAACCAGCCCACTGCCACCTCTGCTTCTCAGAGTTTCTCACAAAAATATTCCTGAGGGTTGATGCAAAACCAACCCCCCAAGCTTACATTTCTTTTAAGATTCCATTTAAAATCCATGATATTCTAGCATTCCTAGGTAAAATCTACCCATGCTTGTTTCCGGCAAATATGACGTTGTCAGTCACAATCCGTTCCCATGAGCAACATTTCCAAGCGTCTTACCCGAAACCTTGGCGCAGATCTGACTCCCAGGAGGACTTCCTACCGCGTTAGCACAGCCTGTGGCCACGCTGTCTCCGGGGGCACAGAGGACCCCGTTCACAAACACTAGGAAGTGGGTGATACCTCCTGGAGTTTTCAACCCTTCTGAGAACCCCGAGTCCATAAAAGTCTCCCATACGGACTCTTTAGAGCCCCAACTCGGTGTCAGTGAGCAGTGCCCCTTCCCTCTCCATTTTCTCTGGCTGCCGTATAAAATACAACACACCCAGTTCCATCTGGATTTCAGGAAAGCAAAGGGAGATTGTTCGTATGTCTCATGCAGTATTTGGATTAAACTTAGCTCGGTGTCCTATATGTGCATTTGCTAAATCTAGCAACCCTGGCTGTGGAACCATTCCTGACCACCGTCCCCCCCTCCTCTGACCAGGCAGGTCCAGCTCTCCGGGCACAGTGAACCTCATCCTGAAAACTGAGCTAGACGAAGGCCTGTTGGCAACCTTGACCTTGAGTTACTGCACTTTATCCAGAGGCCCCGCTTTGTCATTGGCCACAGATGACTTTGCCGTCTGTGGGCCGGTTTCCTGTGCTAAATTGGTGGTGAGGTGAAGGGACAGTTGACTAAATGCTCTCTGGGGACCTTCCCCATCTAACATTCTGAAGCTCTAAAGCATCCGGGTGTTGCATCTGTTCATCGCTGGCCAACAAAGGTGCGCCTGTCACTAGAGCCTACAGTTCTCTTCTGAGGGTTTGCATCTCCCCAAGATGCTCGCCCTCCCTTGGGTTACAGTGGTGATCAGAGGACCCTGCCAAGAGGCGGGTGTTACCTGGGAAGGTCAGTACATTCTTCCATGTTGTATTACAAGTTAGGGCACCATATGCCTATCATTTTTCTCCCATTTTTCTTAATTTATTAATCTCACTAATTAAAGAATCAACATCTGGCCATCACTTGTCCTGGTGACCACTAACAGTGGTAAAATGCCCTCAAGGCCACCTGGGCAGGGGACCCCTTGGAGGAGAAAGGAGGAAATGAAATGAGATACGGAGGAAGGAGGTGCCCATCTGAGCTCCTGCGGCCACCTGGCGAGGTGGGCACCCAAACTGGGTTCCACAGAGCAGAGGAGATCCATGCCGGGGCTCAGGCCCGGTTTTCGGTGTGCGCTGAAAGAGGGAGCCGGAAGAAAGTGCCCTTGGGGATGAAGGGAAAGCAGCAACCCGGGTCCCTGGAGGAGGTATCTGCTCACTCGCTGTCCCGATGAGTCCTCTGCCGTCTCCAATGAGGGCCCTTCAGGCTGAGCCAGCTCAGGGCCCCTCCTGAGTCCCACACCCCACAGGCCTGCGCCTGAGCTGCACCGCCCCCATCTCTGCTCACTTCTGCTCCTGCTTCCTCCAGATCTTTCCCGTTGCTCCCTCCTGTCCTGCGGGATCTCATTCCTCCACCTTCCTTCCTTTAATCCCCTTTCTCCACCGTCTTACCTAACTGGCTGTAATACACCATTTATGTCCTGTGTAAGAAAATGCACTTCAGCGTTCTGTCTTAATCTTTCATCCGTTTATATTTTGTGGAAGAGCAGAGCGGGGCCCCGGCCGTATGCATCCTGGAGAAGGCTGTTACTACTTAACGTAACTGAAGCGTTAAGAGGAAAACGAGGCCCTGGCCGGGGGAGCTCGGTTGGTCGGCATCCCGAACGCCAAAATGTTGCCGGTTGGATTCCCCGCGGTCAGGGCACAGGCCTGGGTTGTGGCTCAATTCCCGGCTGGTCGCTGTTCCACCCTCACATCGATGTTTCTCTCTCTTCCATTCCTTTCCTCTCTCTCTAAAAATCAATAAAAATATTTTTTTTAAAAAAAGAGGAAGCTGAGGGAGGAGAGGTTCTAATCGTGCCCTTTGTTCCAGCCTACAAGGAGAAAATGAAGGAGCTGTCCATGCTCTCGCTCATCTGCTCCTGCTTCTACCCCGAGCCCCGCAACATCAGCATCTACACCTACGATGGTGAGTTCACACCAGAAAGGCTGCCCCTGGGCGGGCGGGGTCCTGTCCTTTCTCCCTCCCAGCTCCTCGTCTGATCGAATCTGCGTCTGGTGGAGCTCGGTCCTCACATGCTGGGTCCAGCTATCAGGCCTTATTGCTTGTCTATGGCTCAAAACAGTTCGGATTTGGGGCCAATAACAGGACTGTATGTGGGAACTGGAGGACTTCGTTATTTCTCATCATTTAGCCTGAAAGTGCCTCTGGCCTGGTAATTCCCACACACAAAACCATCGAAGTCTGTGCTTCTTGGTTTTCATGTGAAGCCCATATTTATGCAAAAGGAAAATCAAGTTTAGACTGAAATCAATTCAGGCTATTTTCTCCTAAGAATGTCTGCCATTACTCAACGCCCTGTGGACATTGTTGAGTTCCCCAACACCGTAAATATTTATTCTCTTAAAATATACCCATAATCGCCCCGCAGAAAGAGGTCTTGTATTTTCCAACCGAGGTGGAGCAGAGGACCCCACGCAGCCTGTGTCCCTGTCTGACAGCATAGCAGTGCTGCTTCCCATCGCCGGGACTCGGGTGATCAAACTGAGGCCTGCTTCAAGCTGTGTGCTTACCATCCTCACATATTCCTTTCCCAGACATGGAAGTGAAGCAGATCAACAAACGTGCCTCTGGCCAGGCTTTCGAGCTGATCTTAAAGCCACCATCTCCCATCTCAGAAGCCCCGCGAACTTTAGCTTCTCCCAAGAAGAAAGACCTGTCCCTGGAGGAGATTCAGAAGAAACTGGAGGCCGCTGAGGAGAGAAGAAAGGTAACTTTCCCATACTTTTTTTTTAAATGTATGCTTAATTATGGTTGACATACATTAGAATAGTCTCTCTCTCTCTCTCTCTCTCTCTCTCTCACACACACACACACACACACACACACACACACACACCCCTGGCTGAGGTTCCAGAGGACAGCACCTGGATACGTGAGGGTCCCCAGTAGACCTGGAGTCAGGTGACCACTAACAGTAAAGGTTGCTGCTTTTAGACTAGCTAGAGCCAGAGGTCTCAGACACTCAAAGAGCGCCATGCCCTGGTGCCCTGCCCCCATTGTGGGTCCCTTATTGTAACAGTCGCCCTGCCCCAGTCCCTCCCCCTCAGGGAGAAGGCACAGCCTCAGGTAACTTTACTCCAGGGCTGGTGGTGGGAGGTGTGCAGGTCGGTGCTCCTCCCTCTCAGGCCTGAGTCCCACCCCCACTGTAGTGCGTGGTTTTCCTTGAAACTAGGAACCACCCCTCCGCCCTCTGAGATTTTTCCTGCCCAGATGCTCCCCCAGGATGAGCGCCAGGCACTTGCCCTGCCCTCCCCAGGCTGAGCTGCCTGCCCTGAAGTTGCTCCTCCCACGGTCCCACGGTCGGGAGCTGCCCTGGGATCTATGAGTATCTTCCTGTGCTCACTTCTCCTTGGTGGCATTTTTTCCCTTTTCCACTGGTTTGTGTTGGAGACCTTTTCTTTTGCCAAATTTTAATTCTCCACAATCAGATGGCCAAGAAAAGCCAAGGGTATTAAAAATGGAGGGCACTCAGAAACCCCAAGGACTTTGCACACAGCGACAGAAGTTCTGTCTGCATGTATCTGTACCAATGATGTGAATATGGGCATCCATCCCATGAAGATACCTTTAATCAACCCAAGTGGAATTACTTTAGCTAATTCATATCTACATTGTATTTTCCACTGACTTATCATCATATATATTATTTAGTCACTAAGAATATGCTCCATACCCAATCTTGTGATTTGAATGGAAACTCTGCATTTATAACAATTTTTAATTTTAGTAAGATGTTGTCTATAAAAAGCCAACCCATTAAACACTTCTATCTGATAGGTATAAAGAGAATGAAGACAGTCCTTCTAAAAACTGAAATTTCTAACAGGGAGTGCAGGACAAACACGTGTGTGTGTGTCTGTGTGTCTGTGTGTGCATGTGCACATCTATACTAATAAAAGGGTAATATGCTAATTAGACCGGATAGACCAGACGTCCTTCTGGACAAAGCCATGATGGCGAGAGCCAAGGCAGAGGCGGTTAGGGGCGATCA
Source organism: Cnephaeus nilssonii (assembly GCF_951640355.1). Taxonomy (NCBI): domain Eukaryota; kingdom Metazoa; phylum Chordata; class Mammalia; order Chiroptera; family Vespertilionidae; genus Cnephaeus; species Cnephaeus nilssonii. The sequence continues at coordinate 51,829,526 of NC_137089.1, read as the reverse complement.
GGCAGGCAGGTAGAGTGGTTAGGGGTGATCAGGCTGGCAGGGGAGAGCAGTTAGGGGTGATCAGGCTGGCAGGGGAGAGCAGTTAGGGGCGATCAGGTCGTCAGGGGAGAACGATTAGGGGCAGTCAAGTCGTCAGGGGAGAATGGTTAGGGGCGATCAGGCCATCAGGGGAGAGCGGTTAGGGGCGATTAGGCAGGCAGGCAGAGGCGGTTAGGAGCCAGCAGTCCTGGATTGCAAGAGGGATGTCTGACTGCCGGTTTAGGCCCGAGCCCTGCGGGATTAGGCCTAAACCAGCAGTAAGACATCTCCCGAGGGGTCCCAGATTGGAGAAGGTGCAGGCCGGGTGAGGGACTCTCATCCCCCCCCCCCATGCATGAATTTTGTGCACTGGGCCTCTAGTATGTATATATGTGTGTGCATATACATATACATACAGATATATACATATGTATGTAGTATCAAATAACAAGGCTCGAAGAGTAGAAGTCCTCAGGCTAACTTTTCTGAACCAGAAAATACTTTTTGTTTAAGATGAGAAACAACACAATCTTCCTGTGGTTGAAAACCATCTTGCTGTAACACACTGATTGCAATTTCACTTTTCACGGCAGAGTGACATTCTCAAATGTCACAGAAGTCTGAGGAGGACTTCTTTATTTATTACATATATATTTATTGAATTTGCCCACTTACTGTTGCCCTAAGTCAGAGTTTTAAAAGGAGGACACTAGCTACTAACCTGAGTATATGTATAGAAAGTTGCTTTAAAAATATTTGTTCACTTTTGGGGTTGTGAATTATAGCTTTCCTTGCATAGCAGAGCTAAGTTAATTTCATCCATGACCATCCACCAAGACTTGGCTGCTGATGGATATTAATAACGAGCTGTAACAGCAGCGAGCACGCCGCACACAGGCAGTCCAGTCCCCCCCAGGCACTGGCATCAGAGGACACCGGTATCGGTCCTAGGTTCACATAGGCAGGTTCTGTCACTTGGTTAGAATACAAACCCAGTGACTGAGCTAAAATGGAAACTTAGAGATGAAAATCCTGCAGCAGGTTCAGGATGTTGCTGGTGTTTTTAGGTCAGATATTTAATTGGAAGGAAATCATTAAAGGAAAAGGAAGAACAACACAAAGATGATCAATATTAACTGGGAGTTTTCATTAAACTCCCTGAGTTAACTACTTACTGGTTCTGGTAAAATTCCTGCCCCCTAACAATAATAACTTACCAGCAATGAGACATTTATACAATTGAATTGAACTAGAAATTGGCCACGTGGCTAACAGACTTCTACACGTATGACCATCCGCATTATGAATCCCAAGAAAAACGTTCTTTGGAACCCTTTAAAATCAGTTTTCCTCCGCGTTTTTGCTATGACTTCTTGTTACAGTTTTCAAGGCAAAAATCATTACATGGATTATGTCCTGGCAGTAGGGCTTTAATTAGAAGAAAATACAACTAATTAACAGAAAGTATCAACCGAAAAAATCACTAATTGATTTTATTCTGTTGGGTCGTACTGACTTAATTAGTATTCATTTGAAGAACTGTTCATTCTCTTTAAAAAGCCTTCCGCAAGCGCATATATCTCAGCAATTATCTAAGCAAGAACATGCCTATAACCAAAACCTGGCTCAACTAGCTAAAACAGGAGCAGGTGTGTGACTAAAAAGTCTAGGAGGGGTTGCAGCTTCAAAAACAGGTGGATTCAGGAGGCCCAGCAACATTGTCAGAAAACGTTCTTTTCATCTGCTTTCAATTGGTTTCAATAGTAAGAGTGTTTAGTTTCAAAGAGTCATCCCAAATTATTGACCTCAAAAATGAGCAACCCCTGCAGAAAGAGCTCCTCTCTCCTAAGAGTTCTAACAAAAGCCCTGGAATTGGTGGTCTCTCCAGGATCACATGCCTACCCAGGGGAGGCAGCACTTTGATTGGCTAGCCTGGATCACATGACCTGAAGAGACTTCGCTAAGATCTCTGAGGTTAGAAGTGAGGAGGAGTGATGCCCCAAAAGACTACTGACATGTTCTTACCTGAAGAAGGGAAATGAATGTTGACAAGAAAAATTACAAGCATCCACAGTTTTTGTCTGCAAATGTTAGATGACCATTAGAATAATTATTTTGCTCATGCACTATTCAATTTGTAATTCTCTTCTTTAGCCCTGCTGACATCCTGTGTGGATATTTTCATATAAAAAGAACAAACCAAAAAAAAATCCAGCTATGCAGCTATCTAGACCAGCACTGTCCAACAGAAATATAATGTGAGCCACAGAGGTGTTTTAAATTCTTCTAGCAGTCACATTTAAAAAGATAAAAAGGAAACATGAAACTAGCCACGTGTGGCTACCCAGCTGGATGGCACAGATACAGCTGATTAGACCGGGAAACTCGTAGTGAACAATGGAGGAAGTTTAGGCCTAACTTTTTCAAAGTGGTACCAGATAATTATTCAGATTCAACTTTACTTTGTATTGTCCTTACATATTCTCTAATAATTAATTGATATAAAGTCAAAAAGAAACTTCCACACTACGATTGCAATCTTTGCATTATCCGAACCAACACAGGTGGAGTTTAGGACCTACAGAAAGAGGTGGGCTCTTCTAAATCCCTCACTTTCTTCCTTGCCCACCTAGGTCTCAGGTTATGTGTCACTTCCTCACCATGGGGAAGGGACTCCTCCAAGCCCCTTTATATTGTTATTCTCTCTCATGGTACTCAGGACTATTTCTGCTTTGCAGTCCTTAGCACAGTTGGTGCACACAATTGTTGAGCATATGTTTATCTGCATATTTACTTAGCCCTATATCCCCCATCTATATATATAAAAGCCTAAGTGACTTGAACGAACGACCGGTCGACCATTCGCTATGACATGCACTGATCACCAGGGGGAAGATGCTCAATACAGGGGCTGCCCCCTGGTGGTCAGTGCACTCCCACAGCCAATCTCCCTCTGTCCCTCCCCCAGGACAGCTGGTCCCGATAGGCCCCAATCAGGACTGAGCAAGACGGCCCCGCTAGGCCCCAATTGCTGGCCAGGCTGAGAGACCCCACCCATGCACAAATTTGTGCACCAGGCCTCTAGTTAGATTATAAACTCCATGAAGGTAGGGGTTATATCTTCTATTTAATAGTGCTTGGCCATAGTTAGTACCACAAATATTTTTAAATAGTAACTTGCAGACCAAATGCTAAAGTGGCAATATGTAACTTGTTTTTGTTTCATCCTCCCATCATAAAACAAAATAATAGTAAGTTTCCAAATGACACCTTCTGAAGTTGCACTAAATAAACTCTATAATCCAAAGAATTCTTAGTCTGGGGAAAATCACTCAATCAACAGATATGTATTGAGCGTTTTCTATTTGGTCAGATGGTACTAAATAAAACAGGACAAAGGGATTGGTAGTACTGGAGTGAAAAGCTCTGTTCATATGGGGTGGTCGGAAAGGCCTCTTGAATATGAGAACATTGGAAAAGCAGCATGAAGGCTAGAACGTTTGAAGTAAAGAGAATGATGAGTGCAAAAGCCCTGAGGTAGGAGGCTTGTTTGAGAAATAACAAGGAGGACAGTGTGGCTGAAGCAGAAAGAGCAAGGGCAGACTGGTAGAAATTGAGCATTGTAAGGAATTTGACTTTCAAGTAAATGGAAGGTCACTGAGGAAGATAAAACCATTTCACTAGTTGATATGAATTGCAACTTCTTTTCACAGACATATCTGTTTTAAAAAGCTGGGTGACTAGCTGGTGGCAGTTTATTATTTAAAAAAATAAGACCTTTCCTGCTTTTTCTCCCTTTTTTTTTATTATCTCTGGGAATTTATGTTTACCTCCATGAGACCATATTCTCTCAGGAGGTCAGCTTGAAGCTCATATTTTGAAATCCAAGTTTCCATACTGCAGCTGACCCACTTGGGCAAAATGGAAGGAACACTTAGTTATCCATCCTTCTACCCACCCACTTATTCATTCAACAAACATTACTCAGCAAGAAGCAGAAGAGCCAAACTAGCCGTACATCCCCGTTGGCTCAGGACAACGTCCGCTTTCCTCCTGCTGTTCTGATATCATTGGTATTATTTCAACCTCCTAAGTGTCCTGGTTTGGACGGTAAATTATACGGATATCCTAAGCCAAGCACAGTGTTTACGAGTGCTTCTTAAAGCATAATGGTTAAGAAATATGTTAAGAGAATGTCTATGATTCAAAGCCTGGTCCCACCACTTCATTGCTGTGTGACTTTGAGCACGTCACTGAACTCTCTGTCCTATTCTAGCCATCTGTAAAGTGAGACAAATAATAGGCCTGCATCATGGAGTCACTGTGAGAATTAGAGGAGTTAGTTCCTCCACATAAAGACATATAACCGGCACCGGGAAAGCACGGGTAGCTGTTATTGAGCAAAAACACACCCAGTTCCTGCCCTCACAGATCTCATGTTCTAGCACCGTGGTCGGCATGCCATTCAGAAATGTCCCTCGAGAGCCACATGCGGCTCTTTGGCCCCTTGAGTGTGGCTCTTCCACAAAATACCACGGCCTGGGCGAGTCTATTTTGAAGAAGTGGCATTAGGAGAAGTTTAAGTTTAAAAAATTTGGCTTTCAAAAGAAATTTCAATCGTTGTACTGTTGATATTTGGCTCTGTTGACTAATGAGTTTGCCGGCCACTGCTCTAGCAAATTCATAACTTAAAAAAAGAAAAGAAGTTCCTCATCAATGCAGATACTGAACTGTTACCATACAATGTGTTTCATAAATGTTTTTAAATACTAACATTATTTGCCTAATTATAAAGAAAAATAGACAGTTTGATAGGTAACAGATATAAGTGGCTTGAAAATTTTAATGTTATGAGAAAATGATGAAAGCTGAAGGATTTAAATCACATTGACAAAATCTCATGTTAAAATTGATTAAATTATAAAGAATGCCACTCAAACCAGCCCAGTGACATATAATTGGCATTCTGACAATATTGGCACAACGAACTCCCAAGTCACTGACCTGCTGAAAGAAAGATGTGTTGCTTATTTTCATAAAATGGCATAAAAGTGGGGCATTAGTCACCAAACTTGATAAACTTATCTTTTGCATTTGTTGGCATCTCACGTTGTAGATGCAATTAACATCGAACCCAGGAAAAGAGGGGGTGGGCTGTATAGCAGTGGGTCCTGAACTGAAGGGCAGGATTATTCGCAATTCCCGTGGCCGTGGCCACAGACTCCTCACGCGTGACCAGCTCCCCGGGGGCTGTGTCCCGAGGAGGTGACCCAGTAAATGCGTACGGCTTTCGCAGAAGGGCTCATTCTAAAGACTTTGGATTTTAATCATTTTAAATTTCTTATTCTGCTTCTCGTCCTTCAACACAAAGTGAAGATTGCACCCTTTCGTTTCACACACTCCCATTCAGGTGTCATATTTTAACAAGACATTATTTGTAACGTCAGATGGGTTAATGTTTTCTTCATTGTTAAGAGTAAATCAATCATTAGATATCATGAGTGTCTGATACATGGTTCTAGATGGAAAGTAACATACTCAGATGCTGAGAAGGGACAAGAAAATAATGGGACAGAAAAACATTTTACTTCAGAAGTGAATGAAAACTAGCCCTTTTTACATGCAGTCTTACATCTCCTTTGTGTACCTAACATAAAGTGAGCTTTATATACCACTTAACTCAAATGTTTCTTCCATTCATTGGCACAGTAATTAAGTCTTATACTCAGTGATATGAGAAATGGTAATGAACTCTCGGGACAATGCTGCAGTGTTCCCACATGGACAACCACGCTTCTCCCAGACTCGTTATTTCTCCCTCCGCGTGCCTCTCGTGCACTTATTCCAATGATACCGAGTTCAGCGTGACGCCTGGAAAAGGCGTTTCACCATCACGTGCCTGTCATCCCCACAGCCGATGGAGAGGGCTCCTCAGTCTCCCAGGATGCCCCACTCGAGGTCTCGGGTCTATAAATACACTTGCCTTGATAACAGCTGGTCGCTCCCATGCCCTAATTTCCTATTTCAGTATTGCAGTGACCTTCTACATTAGGCACATGCCATTCAGAAGTGTCCCTCCATGGCCACATCCTTTTCCCTTGGACAAGTTATTTTTAACAGCAAATCCCACCTGTGTCAGTCAGTCCCTTGCTCTCTGATAATCTATGCAAGCGAAGGACAAAGCAAGAGGGCCTGTGCGACCTTGTCAGGAGCCCAACTTCTGCAAAAATGAAGGCAAATGCTGCCACCCCTGTAGGTCACGCCTTCTTCCTGTGCCCCATACTCACTTTGTGTCACGTTTTCATGCACTTTTCTGGATGGCAGGCCGACTTGCTCATTGATAGAAATACTGGGATCAGAGCCAGCTTTCTTCCTGGAGGCTGTGACCTGGGAGATTCCACAAGGTTCAAGAGGGAATCGATTTCTCCCAGGAAGGGAGTTAAGGTTTCGGCAGTGGTATCTGGGCGCCAGGCTGTGAAAGAGGGAAGGAGAAGTGTGGTTTTCTGCAGCGAGGGAGTGACGGAGACTTGGGGCCCACGGAAAGGCCCTCAGGCTCCTTGGAGACACTGTGTAAGAGCTGAGTGCATCTGAGGAAGGACTGAAATAGGGAGCCGTAGCTATCTTCTCTGCGAGGCACTCATTCCATAACCACTGTCCCAGCCTGCAGTTTTCCGGAGACAAGGTAAGTATCAGGTCCTCGCAATGCGTTCGTTGAGACGCGGTGGCTGGCACCGTCCCTTCCAGTGCCGGTCTCTGCGGCGCACACGGCACTGCTGCCTCAGTCTCTGTCTCAGGCCCTGAGCTGCGCTAGTGAGACACCTCGCACCCGACCTGGGGGTCTCATTTAGCCTCAGTGGCTGCAAAAGGCTGACACCATGAAGCGGGGCATTTCAGATGAGCCAAAGGCCGCTCCAGGATGCTGCAGGCCTCTCGCCACTGACCGTGGGGCCTGCGGGCGCTCCCACAGACCCAGGGTGTCCCGCCAAGGCAAGAAGTTGGCAAAGGTGTGTGTTGCTATTTTAGTCTTTTAATTCCAAAGGATTCCTTTCTCAGGCCCTTTCCCCTACTGTCTCCTGATTGTCATCAGCTCTTTTGCAGAAGAAAATTAATAATGCAAGATCCAACGTTAATGTGAGCACCTGGAAATTAACAATTCCGCAGTTGCCTCTTGGTAACTACCCACGGTAACTCTCTCCGCAAAAAAATGGCCATAAAAATCCAGGTGGCTCCCATCTAGCCAGGTGGCTCCCCCCTATCCAGGTGGCTCCTATGTAGCCAGGTGGTTCCTATCGAGGGCCACCAGGCTGGGTGCACCGAGGAGGAAGAGAGGGAAGGGCCTGCTAATACCCTGACCAGAGAAGAACCACCCAGAAGCGTTGCCCACAGAGAGGGTTTGAAGTTACATTTTGTTGGGCTTTATTTTTATCTGTTTGGTTTTCTTTCCTGGCGCTGCCTCAGGGTTTCCTGTCATAAAACTGATATGAAAAGTTACAAGAGAAACCTCGATTCCAATCTTACCTCTAGTTCTCGGACACGTGGCACCCTCATTTTGTGAAAACCCAGACTTCTCTCCCTCTGGAAGTTTTCTGGTCTGGGGGTTACAGATTGAACTGCATGTTCTGAGATGAAGGATCAGTGGTTTCCCCCAATTTTTTGAGGTGCTCACTGAGTGTGACATTTTCTATCACTGTAGCCCATTCAGCGGATGAGGGTGGTGCAGAGGGGGCAGGTAGAAAAGGGTTGTATCATCACCATGAGGACCCCTGAACCCACTGATGTCAATAACGAAGATATTTGAACAAATATCCTGCACACAGGAGGCAGCCAACATTTTACACCTGAGTTTAGCTGTGCCAGTAGGTTAATTGCCATCATCTCCCAGTCACCGGGTTTTGAGTTTGGGTTTCAATAATAATGGCTACCCTTCGCCCAGTACTAGCTTACTCTTTATTGGACACTAGCTGAGTACCTTGCAAACATTTCATTTGATGCTTATAAACAATCCTATGAGATAGGCACTATCTTTATCCATATGTCAAAAGGTAATAATTGCATGAAGATTGTTCTCAGAGAAAAACTTTAAACACAAACACACACACACACACACACACACACACCTTCAATCAGTCTCGCTCTCTGAAACAATTCAGTAGCCTTGGTAACAGAAAAGAAGCAAAGTCCACGCAGGAAGCTTTACCAATAGTCCACCTGCAGGCAGGAGGATGAACCAGCTAGAAAATGCTTTTCATGTTTCTCCAGAAAAGCTGCATTGATTTTGAACTCCTTTTGTGTTAACATTTCCTCCTGGTTTTTCATCTCGGTTTTATGGCAAGCTGTAACAGAGCAGGAATGTGGCGGGCCCACTGAGATGCCAGGGAAACCACTATGGGGTTAAAACTGGAAGTGGGCTCAGTTCCCAGGATCTTCTAATCTCCCATGAATCATCAACATGTTCCTGACAAAGGTCGGAATAAACACATCCACAGGCCTCATTAGGCTTTCTGTAGAATATCACCTTTTTTCCACGCCCGTAGAATTTTATCTGAGTTTCTACCCCTGTCAGATCTCATACTGTTTATACATCAAGATTTATTTAGTAAGACCCCATGACCACTACCATCAACTAAAATGTTTTCCTATTGATGCTTTTAGTGGTATTAATACTTAACAGCCCATGGAATATATTTTTTATCTACCATTGTGTAGAATCTCACATTTAATGCATCTCAGAGGACCAGCCAATCCCGAGTAATTACCCAGGAACAATGAACGTGTAATAATTTAGTCTTACCCCTGGAAAGGCCAGCATTAAGTAGCTGTGTAATTGTGGAGGAGCAAATGAATGTGGGAAGAAGTTAACACATTCAGGGTCACCAACACAGCTAAAAGGTGAACACAGGCCTGACGTCGAAGCCCATGCCAGTGTACGTTTCAAGCATAGACTGAGAACTGCCTGCATTATAATCACTGGGGGTGCTGATCCAAAGTATAGATTCCTGGGTCTCACCAAACCGCCACAGAACCGAAATCTCTGGCGGTGGCTACCAGGCCTTTGCTTGTTTACCAAGCTCCCTGGTGGCTGTTAACATTCATGTGCAGAACTATGCTGCCCCCTGCTGCTGTAGGTGAATGTCAGTGCAGAAAATGCAGGGTGAGGGGTGTCTGCTCCTGGTATTTCTGCCGGGATCACTAAGCAACCACAGGGTTTCAAAAATGACCTGGGTGACCTTGGAATGTTGCAGAGAGGTCAGCACAGGGGCTTCCTGTTGTCTGCGGCCACGTGGACATTAAGTTTGCACTATAGACACGTCTCCAAGACTAACTTGGCATGAGAGAAAAAAAGGGGGGGTTAGGGAGGGGGAGAGGGGCATGGAATTAAACCAGAAAGTGAATGTGGTGATTAGATTGGCGGAAGCGGGACGTTCATTGCAGCACCCAGCCTACAGCTGATCTACAATAATGAGGCAGAAAAAAGACCGAACTTGCTCCAATCCTACCTATTGTCCTCCTGCTTCAGTAGATGTTGCTACCCAGTGATTAACTACAGCATCCCCTGTCGCATAAATGCATAGCAGCAACTCATTAAGAAAACAGAAACAAAAACTCCTCGGTGAGGGTGAAATGTTTCTTCTAAGACAGCCTATCCAGAAAGCTCACATCTGAAAATCCAGCTAACCACAGTTCCCAGCTCCCCGCCTACAGGAAGCCCTGAGGCGTGGAGGTGAGGGCCCAGTGGCCAGCCGTGCTCCGGCCAAACGTGCTGCCTGTTTGCTAAGAGCGTGCTGCGGTCTGGGCCACTCCTTCTCTAAGAGGACGTGTTTCTCTCGCCCAGTCCCAGGAGGCCCAGGTGCTGAAACAGCTGGCGGAGAAGCGGGAGCATGAGCGGGAAGTCCTGCAGAAGGCACTGGAGGAAAACAACAACTTCAGCAAAATGGCCGAGGAAAAGCTGATCCTGAAGATGGAACAGATTAAGGAAAACCGTGAGGCTAATCTAGCCGCTATCATTGAACGTCTGCAGGAAAAGGTAATCACCGCAGGGTCCTGAGCAGGCGCATTCCTCAGACACAGCTGGGCGGACTGCACATCAGGCACCAGAGACTGGGTCAGAGCCTGCGCATGCGAGCACAGCTCACCCCGTGCTCAGGCCTCAGTGTAGACAGACCTAATGGGGCTGTAACATGGGCCGGGCATTGGGCCCCACCAGGAGGCTGGAATTGTGTCAAACTTCCAGGGGGAATGGGTGAAGGGAGGCTAATTCATTATTTTCCAATGTAGGAAAGAATGCTGTACTAACCTTCAGAGCCAAAATGTTGGAAATATTAAATTAGAACCACGCAATACTTCATACATATATATTACATAATGCTTAATTTTAGTTTAACCACTAATTAATATGCAATATTAAATACATCAATATTAGGTTGGAAAAGTATATTTGTCAGAAAAGGACAGAGTATTTACGAATGGTGGGAACCTGTTCTCTCCACCTAGGAACATCTGCGTGGAAAGCTCGGCTGTGGTAACACTGCAAGGAGCCAAAGTGAAGGGGAGCAAAGGGGAGGTGTTCATTTCCTCACGTCCATACCTGGTGCCTTTCTCTCCACCAAATGTACACTCGGTCCCCCCCAATCAGGATGAGTGGCACTGCAGATCCTCCCCAAAATGTTCTTTCTTGCCCTTCTGTATGCTCTGTGCTATCCACAGCCAGGGCCATCACCATCGCCACCACCACCACCATCACCACCACCATTACCACCCATCATCACAACCACCACCATCACCACCACCATCACCACCACCACCACCACCACCATCACCACCACCATTACCACCCACCACCATCACCACCACCACCATCACCATCACCATCATCACCACTATCATACCCACCATCATCATCATCACCATCACCACCATTAACTCCATCACCATCATCACCATTACTACCACCATCACCACCCACCACCATTACCACCTACCACCACAACCACCACCATCACATCACCACCACCACCACCATCACATCATCACCACCACCACCGTCACCACCACCACCACCATCACCATCACCACCACCATCACCACCACCACCACCACCATCACCATCATCATCATCACCATCATCCCCACCATCATCATCACCATCACCACCATTACCTCCATCACCATCACCACCATTACCACCACCATCACCACCCACCACCATTACCACCATTACCACCATCACCACCACCACCACCATCACCATTACCACCACTATCACCACCCACCACCATTACCACCACCATCACATCACCACCACCACCATTACCACCACCACCACCACCACCATCATCACTACCACCACCACCATCACCACCCCTCAAAACCTTCCTTTCAAAATGGACGGTATAGCTATGAGTAGTCAACTTCTGTCCATTTTCAAAAATCAGATTAAGCATTGTGAAAGAGGGTCTTTGAGATAGGCTTCCTCAATCCTTTTCTGAGCAGCCACCCTCCCCGCCTGTCCTGGGTGCTATCGCATGGTAAGCACTGGAGATACAGGGAGATATGGGACTGTCCCTGTCACCAGAACACTGAGTGAGAGTTTAGACACTTCCAGCCCCCTGTTTTCTGATATTTCTTAGGAAGCTTTGTGTCGTCTGTTAGAGTTGGCCCATCTCATCTAAGAATCGGGCAGCCTCAGCCTGACATTCTAGTGATTCTTTGATTTTTCACTCCCATTCTCTGACTGCAAATCAGGCCATAACTAAAGGAAATCAGACATAAAACCTAAAAAAATATATACACTGAATTCCATGGAGATTTTCATGGGCACCTGAACTCTAAGGAATGCTCGGAAGCTTTGCTGGGAAGGGCATGTGAGGCTTTGAGGGTGTGTGAAGTTCAGGGTGACCTGAGCAGGAGCCAGAACAGCCACTGGATGCCTCAGTCAAACCCTAAAGTTGAGATTTAACTTCCTTGTGTAAGCCCAGTCCCTTCACACTCTCTCAACTATTTCACCCACATGGGTCAGGTCAACATTTAGAGTAGGCACCAGTACCATGGACAGCGGAGAACCACTGTGTTCCATTCAGGATCATTGTGACTCCACCTTTACCTCACATCCTAGGCCCTAAAAAATCCTACGTGGCATTGCTAGGAACAGGCACACTCATCTCATCACCATGATTCTCAGTTTGACCTGCAGAAAGTTCCCCACCTGATACATCAGGAATCCTGAGCAGTGGTCACTGTCTGGATTTATACAGTGGCCATAATAGTTAAAATTCTCTTTTGGTCATAGTTTCGGTTGAATACAATGGTTGTTGTTTTTTTAAGATGCCACAAGTCTCCTAAGAGCTTCTGCATTGTGACATGTATTGGGTTCCCTGTGTTCCTTTCTTGGGAAATGAGAACATGTTCTGAAGGTAGATGTCCAACGAGGTTACTTCCAGTCAAGCACACAGCATGCAAAGGGGCGGGCGGGCCCTCCTGGTTGTGCGTGGAGCAGACAGCGGGCTCCGTGACACAGCTTGTCCCTTGGTGTCTTGCAGGAGAGGCACGCCGCGGAGGTGCGCAGGAACAAGGAGCTGCAGGTGGAACTGTCTGGCTGAGACGACAGAGGGTATGGCACGCCCCGCCACTAGGAAGTCCCCCTGCCTATATCATAAGGGATGAGGCGATATCGGTATGAGAAATGTGTGACATGGTTTAAAAAGAACTCACTATTTAAAAAACACACAAAAACAGAATCAAAAATAAAAAAAGTCAATGCGGTCTCTTTGCAGAATGTTTTGCTTGATGTTTAAAAAAATACCTTGGTTCTTATTTTGTAAATACTTACATTTTTGTTAAAAAATACAAGTATTGCATTATGCAAGTTATTTCATAACCTTACATGTCCTGTAACAGGCTTTTGATGTTGTGTCTTTCCACGCAAATGAAATCGCTGGGTCTGTTCTTTCCGAAGCTCCCCACGTCTGACTACCTTCCCTGCCTTTCTCATTCCAACAGAAAAACGAGGTCAGTAGACAGCCCATGGTGCTAGAGATCCACCATTGCCTAATGACCTAGACAGCTCTGTCATCCCTGAACTTGACCGAGCCCATCCCTAGACCACAGGTGTTATGACTCCACTCCTAACTCTACATTTGTTCATTCATAACCTACTTACTGCCTAGACACAGCAAAACCAGGCTAAGAACAACCACCAATCATAGCATTGACATTCGCTTCTACTGGATTGTGTGCTACCATGTGCTTCGGTTTTAGAAAGGGATGGATGAGAAGACAGACCTGAGATCAATCTGGGTGGAAGCAAAAAAAAAATTTCAAGTGCTATGGTTTAAACGGTTCCAGCAGCCGTGAAATCGCTCTTCATGAAGTGGGCTTAGTTCTCTCCTTTAAGTTCTGTTGATGGAATGAATTAATTAATGTGTCAGGTGGCTTATTTGTGGATGCCATGATGGACGATGTTCATTTTAAGCTCTTACCTATAGTACAAGTACATGATGCTACTGAATAGTTTTCACTTGGAAACTGTGAGCTGGTCGTTGCGTTGAAATACACACACACACACACACACACACACACACACACACACACACAGTCAGAAACACTGCGGACTTTCACACAAGCTGGTCTTTCTTCCCCAGTGTGCGGCAATCCTGCCGATTAAAAAACTATATCTCACTCCATCCGCGGGGCTGACGCAGTGAAGGGGGTTGGCAGGGCACTGTGCCAACTTCACCAGACACCCATGTCAGTACCGATCACAGTTTTGAAGTCGTTTCTCCCCAACTCCCAACTCCCGAAGATTGCTGCCTGCATATTTACTCTTCATTAGTGCTCTTTCCTGTATGTCATTGTGAGCAAGCTGTGATGAATAAAGAATTGGAGTTCTGTGAACTAATAAACGGTTGGTCTGTTCTCTTGCCCCCTCACGGGTCTGAGCCTGGAGTCCAGACCTGCAAACAGTCAGTGGATTAGACCGTCTCAGCAGCAAAGACCTGGAGTGTTTGAGACCTTGCTTCCCGGCATATGTCGTCAGTTTGGCTCAAACTCAACAAAAATTATCTAAAATAAACAAACAAATAAATAAGCAAAGAGACAGTCATTAGAGCTTGAGGAAGCCAGTGCTGCGCTGGCTCCCTTCCCTTTGGGAGCAGCAAGCAGCCCCTCTCTCTTCTCCGTCCCTCTGTCAGGCCTGCACGGCGGGAGGTGTCTTTGATCTGGTCCCCTTAAACACCTTCAGGACTGATGGAGGCACCACAGGTTCGACGGATCATTCTGAGGGTGAGAGCCCCTTTCAAAAACCCTGGAAGGTTCCTGGCGTCCCCTCAGGCTCCCCTGGCCCCAGGCCACCTCCCAGCCTGTAACAGTGCGGCCTCCCTGCCCTCCTGCCGCATTCGCACTGCCAATCACACGGCACAGCGGGCCCTGCCCATGGCCCAGATGGTCCTACAGGACCAGCGGAACCACGTCCAGTTTAGCAGGAAATCATAAATAATTGAAACCACATGGATTTATGAAAAAATAAGCTGGGCTACCATCCATGGCAGTGCTAACAAGCCAAGTTGAAGGTGGAGGCCATCTGGTCTCCACCTTGAGTATCTTTACTTGTGGGGAAATCTAGCACTGCAACACTGCACACAAATGCTTAAAAATATGAGCTCCGTGACCTCTTTTTTGGAATATCAATCCGCTTCTGATTGGCTTACTTTGGTGTAACTAGAGTCACAGGCATTATGTTCAAGGGTAAGAGAGAAAAAGGGTAAAAAAGAAAACGCTAGCACCCAAAAGCTTCCCATGCTTGCTGGCCTCAACCACCTCCACAGGTTCTAATTCCCTGACACACCACGCCCCATGGCTGAGGCTCCCACAGACCCTTCGTGTATTCAAGGTAGGAGCAAGGTTTACGAACATTTCATTTAAATCCATTGGTACCCCCAAAGTCTCTTCAGACCTGCCTGTGATAAATATGGTACCTCACTCCCTAAATACCAATTAAATAAAGGTATCTATTTGGTTCTGCAAGCTCTATGACGGACAGTGAGCACGGTCATTGAATTGTCTCCTCTCCCTCTTGAGTCATACCCAACTCCTCTCTTCCTCGCCCCCCACAGTCCAGTGGAGTCCATCCTGTGCCAAGGGACAAGGATGTGATGGATATTTTATATTTTATTTTTAGAGAGAAAAAGGAAGGTAGAGAGAGACACATCAATTTGTTGTCCCACTTAGTCATGTATTCATTGGTTGACTCTTGAATGTGCCCTGACCAGGGATTGAACCCATAATCTTGGCGTATTGGGACACTACACTAACCCACTGAACACCCAGCCAGGGCATGATGGACATTTTAGAGGCCATTTCTACATCCAACAAGCGGGCCTTTCTGCTAACTTTCAGGTTAGCAGCAAGCACTCAGGTCTTCGAAGAAAAATAAATGCTATGCTCTATCCTATTCCAATCCTACTGCCGTCTTTTCCCTACCCATATCGACCAAGCTTCTAGAAGTTGTTTCTCTTCCTTCACCTCGTATGCACCCCTTCACCTACCACCATCTGCCTTCTGCTCTCAGTCTCCAGCGAAACTACTCCCACCAGTACCAATGGCCTCTTTGCTGCTAAACCAAATAGAAACTCCGTCTGGCCAATACTACTCAGATCAGCCCCAGGTCCTACCTACCCTAAGAGTCTTCCTTAAACCTCTCCCACCCCACCGAGCTGGCGAACCTCTCCCACCCCACCGAGCTGGTGAGCCACCCACCCCTCCGATGTGCTCCCAAGCACTCTGTGCAAATACTGGAAGCGGCAAGGACTGCGATTAAGGTGGAGGTTAAGGTGCCTAGCTTTCGGACCCTGGGCAGGTGCTTACCTCCTTTAAATCTCCTCACCCAGAAGTTGGGGGTGGTTGCTGGACTCATTGTTCTCACCTCTTCACTCTCCACGCCCCCTTGCCCTCTGCCATGTGACTCTGCGGTACCTCCCCTCAGAGGAGGCCATTGATGCTGGGTGTGGCCACACGACACACTGACCCCTGCAATGACCATGGATTTGACCCGAGTTGAGGCTTGAAATGTGCAGAGGCTTGCCAGCTTTTCCTCCCAGCCTGTCGCGAGGACGTGCCACCCAGGGGTGCTGGGACAGGGGAATGACCTGAACCCCCTCAAACACCCGGGCTGTCACCACGCCCAGATAGCACCAGCCTGAAACCCGAAAGGAAACACGCAGGAAAAGTAAGCGTGTTGTCCTGAGCCCCCGAGGCCTGACGAGGTGTGACACAGCGTTACTCTGAAAAGGCCCATGTGACGCCCGAGAAGACTGCTGAGGTTAAAGGAGCTAAGACACCTTCACACGGCACCTGGTGCGCAGTGAATATCCAGTAGTCATTCACTATCAGCACAGGTCACACTGCGCTTTCATTTCCATTTGCTTAGTGTTTCTCTCATTTAACCATTACTTCCTCTAAGGCAGAATCTCTAAGCTTATTGTTGAATCCCTAGCATTTAGAAGTGTTACACACACAGACACACACAAATGCAGGGACAAAATGAATTAATGCATCCAACTGAGAAAAACACATAGTGCAGGGCTTGGCCTCTGTAGGCACTTCTTAAATATTCATTTCCATCAGGCTTCCTTCCTCCGTAGTCCAACAGTATCTGCTTGGTTTTAAATGATTGGAAATTCAGCTTTATGTCCTACAGAGGACCAGTTTAGATGATCAGAAAATAAAACTTCTGTGAAAATTGGAAAACTTGCTAATACCTCACCATAAAGGAAAACAGATATAAGTTGTTTCAGGGAACTCACTGACAGAAATTGAACAGCGCTGACAGAAACCGCTGTCCTGAACACTGTACGTGCCTTGTCCCCTTTAAGCCTCAATTCCCTCTGTCAACAACGTCGTTCCCAATGGCAACCCCAGGACACTGCTGCCCCGGCAGTGGCCTGAGTCTCTGCCTGGCTCTTAGTGGCCACTTCGAGATCATTCTCCCTCCTCCCGAAACACCCACTCCTGACTCTCATGTCGCCAGACAACTCAACCTCTTCTCTTCATTGTTGGCGGTCACTACCAGCCCCAGGTCATGCGCCCCTCGCCCCCCTGTGATTTTTAGTTCCCGGTCACTGTGGTCACTGTTACTCTCTTCAATTCCATCCCTGTCCTGACCACTGGCCATTTTCATACCACACAGATGATGCTACCACACTCTGCTCTGAGTCCCATGACATCCCCTCCCTAGTGAGCCTAGCCCTTGGCTTTCTCTAAGCCGCCACGCTCCTGGTTATGCCCTAGACCCGTGGTCAGCAAACTGTGGCTCGCGAGCCACATGCAGCTCTTTGGCCCCTTGAGTGTGGCTCTTCCACAAAATACCACGGCCTGGGCGAGTCTATTTTGAAGAAGTGGCGTTAGAAGACGTTTAAGTTTAAAAAATTTGGCTCTCAAAAGAAATTTCAATCGTTGTACTGTTGATATTTGGCTCTGTTGACTAATGAGTTTGCCGACCACTGCCCTAGACTGTATCATTATCAGGAGTCACAATCCCTCCACCATCTCCATGCCAGGCACCCCACTCTTTGGCCTCCACCTCCCGTCTTTCCAGCCGAATACCTGTCCTTCAAGACCCCAATCCCTGGGTAGTTCCTTTTGTGTCCCTTCCCCCCACAGTCATCACTCCCCCCCTTACCAGCTTCTTTTCCCTGGGCAATCATTGCAATCTCTCTTCTATATCCAGACAACTGCCTCCCTTAGTGTGCTGTTTCCAGTCAGCCAAACCCATGACCTACTAAACGAACTCTCCATCGAGCCCAGGCCTGTTCACATGCAGAGAGCACAGCTATCCTGACTGGCCTTCCTTTAAATTCATGAATATAAACCTCAAGCAAGCCCTTCACATTTCCCAGCAACCACGCCTTAGTTCTCTATATTCTCTTAAACCTCCTCAATTTCTAACATCTCCTCCCCATCCTCACATTCAGCTGAGGACTCACTGAGAAACGACGTCATGGGGATATGCTATGCATGGACCCCAGCAACACATCTCCCGCCCCTCCCACTTCAGCGCTGCCTTTTCTGCTAAGGCCAGAGCTGAGCCATTTCTACACGAGGCCCAACTTCTCTCACCAGCTCAGATGGATCGCCCCAGGAATCCTCCCCCCTCCCTCCTATTTCATATTTATTTCTACAGCACCAGCATTAAAACATGCTATTACTTCTTCCACCTTAGAAAAATTCTATTGCGTTTTTCCCACCAGCTACTGACACATTCCCCAGCCCCGCTGTGCAGCATTGTCTCACTCACTGTCATTTCTTTCCTCCTCGTCTCTCATGAACCCTCTCCAACAAGGCCTCGGCCCACCGCTGTGCTGTACTTACCAGGCTTGTCAGGTTCCCCAGGACCTCCATGCTGCTGGGTCAAAGTGAATTCTCAGGCCTCATCTTGTTTGACATTATTTGCCATAACTGATGACTGTCTCCTCTATGATATCGTTCTTTTTCTCTTTCTTTTTTTAAATCCTCACCTAAGGACATGTTTGTATTGATTGATTGATTGATTGATTGATTGATTTTTTTTTTTTGAGCAAGAGAGACACACGGATGGGCCGCCTCCCATATGCATCCTGACCAGGGATCAAACCCACAACCTAGGTGTGTGCCCTGATTGGGAATTGAACCCACAACCTTTTGGTGTACAGGACGACGCTCCAACCAACTGAGCCATCCAGCCAGGGCTTCTCTGTGATATCTCCCTTCACAGCCGTCACTGACCCAAACGTAAACATCCTCTACATGCCGACAGCTCCCAAACCTTCATCTCTAGACTCATCGCCTGAACTTCAGTCTCGTAGAGCCAGCTGATCACTCACCATCTGCATTTGTGTGTTTGGACAACGGGCACCTCAATTTAACATGGCCACTGCAAAGCTCCCCGCATTCCCTCCCATCCCGCTCCCTCCATCTTCATTTTCATCCTTCTAATTGCTCAATCAAAAACCGTGTCGTCACCTTTCACGCCACCAGGGGGCAGTGTCTGATCACATGTGCTGACAACTCTTTAACCCGGGCAATTGTTTTACACAGGAAGCACCCCTGTCCACTCATCTAAGAAATGAAAAACTTGGACATAAAATACTACTCATTCCTTTGACATTACTAATTAAATACATGATGACAAATACTGTCGTTGGATTAAAATGAACGAAAAAAAGAAATGTGTTTCGTATCCATAATTCTATCATTATCCTTATCTAACGGAACACATCTCCACTTCCCAGCTGGTCACCACTCTCACCACTCAGCCGCCGGTGCAGCAGGTGCTCACCCTGGTGACAGGAGTCTTCGGCTTCTGCTCGGCACTGATGCTGTTTGAGGATTTTTCAGCCGCTGCAGCCTTCCAGTGACTGGCCCTGTCTCCCCTCCTTACAGCTCATCCCGGTAGACAAGAGGCGATTATCATTTCTGCTTGGCAGATAGGGAAACACGGAGGGGCGCCCTCCGTTTGGGGCAGAATTGAAAGCGGCCTCCCAGTGGACAGGCTGCCCAGCACTCACTGGACGCAGCGCCAGCCCCGCGATCAGGCCCCGAGCACTGCCATCGCCGGGTGAGCCGGGATGGCCAGGTGCTCTCCCGGTGTGTTACCTGAGACGCCTAGAGATGCGGTTCCCAGCGAAGCACATCGGGGCTGTATAAAGAAGGCGGTTCCCCGAGGCCTCAGCAGCATCCTCACCAGGAACCATTAATGGGAGAGCCCAGAGACTGTTCCAGGAAATAAAAGCCATAAAAGCTGAAGGTAACAAGCCAGACTCTGCTACCTGGTCATTCCATCAACAGGCATTCATTAAGCGGCACTGCGGGAGTCACGGTGGGGCTGGCGATGTATAGAACAGTGTCCTTACTCTAAAGGGACATAAATCTAATTATGGAATCATGGCATATAGTCACAAAACATTTATTCACAAAATATAAACACTCTGCTTCTCTGTGGCTGAGTTCAACAGAGATTGTCAATAAGAATTCATTGATTACTTCCTAAGTTCCAACTATGAGTGAGGTGCAAGAGTGTGTATAAAAGGCCTGTGTTTGTCCTTGCAAACCTTACACTCTCATTGTAAAGAGTATGATTTATTCTGTTTATTAATTTATTCAATGAAGATTAGTGGACCACCTATAACATTGGAGTATCATGTGAAGCAAGAGGGAAATGACTAACCCACAATCCCACCCAAGAGGAACTCAGTCCGGTAGGGGACACAGACTGTAAACAAATGGTTTACTTTCAATGTAATGTGTGTGCATAGGAATATATATAGACACGTAAGTATATCATTACTTTGAAGATTGAACTATTTGTAGGTAGATAATGCTTAACATGAGCATGAGAATGAGAAGAAACATCACCAAAAGGGTGTTTTTCAAGTAGACTCACGAGTGAAGGGTCTCCCAGGTAGAAGAAACTTAGTGTGCAAAGGCACCGGGTCAGCAAATGGCGTGGTGGTTCATTCACGGCTGAGCAATGTCAGGAGATGAGAATAGTAGAGTAGCAGGGACCAGATGACAAGTGGGAGGGGACTTCAGCTTTACACATAGAAAGCCATTAAAATATGAAGAGACCAGGGCAACTTCATCTGTGTATTGTTAAGATTATTTTAATTTCTGTGTGGAGGATGGTTTAAAGTAGAACAAGATTAGAGGCAAGGAAATAGAGCTCTATTTCAATAATCAAGACAAAAGCTAATGAGAGAGATGGAATGTGGAATGATTTAGGATGTAGAACCAAAACCACATGGTAGCCAATTGATACTGGATATAAGGGGTGAGAAGTGTCAACAATTATGTATTTCTATTGAGATTTCTTGGTTTCTATTGGGTCATGACTAGGTGCCCTCACCTCACCCCTGCCCAACCAGCAACAGAAGAGGAAATACAAGATAATGAATGAGAGGAGTGAAGGAGAAAGAGCTCAGATATAACTATGCCAAGTTCAAGAAACAGGTGAAACACCTAATGAAGGTGGCCCATAAAATGGTTGAAAGCTGAGGTAGGAACAAGGATAGTAGATGAGACCAACCTGAACACAGGAGAGATAAGAAAAAAGGTTACATTCCACAAGACAATACAGCCAAGGTCATGGTGAAAGTGGGTCCTGAGGAGAAGTATTGTGGTGATAAGATGCAATATATGGTTTAGAGACTAGAAAATCTTGATCAGAGAGGCGAATGGAGGTTAGTAAATTTTTCAGGACATGAAGAATATAAGATTATCATTTATGTTCATAAAATAAAAGGCAGAACCTCCAAAATTTAGTACCAAAAGTAGAGTTTCCTGGTGAAGAGGAGAGGGTGGTATAATATTTGTTATATACTTGGCACTGTTTTAAGTACTTGACATATATTAATGTACAGGGTGGGGCAAAAGTAGGTTTACAGTTTTGAGTACATGAAACAGCTATTCTTGTTATTTATTAATTATGACACTATTTTCCATACGAACAACCTCAAACCTACTTTTTTTGCCCACCCTGTATTTAATCTTCCCGGCACAGTGCGTGGATATCATCATTATTATTTGTGGATGAGGAACCTGAGACTCAGAGGTGCCCAGTAACTGGATGCGGTAGTTAGCGGTGGAACGGTAGTAAGTGGTGGAACAGGTGCTGAGCTACACAGCCCCATCTTCCATCACTTCACCCCACTGCCTCCCACGCTCTTGGGCTGCTCTGACTCAGGACCTGCCCTATGAGCCCATCCGCCGCCACCACCATGCCGATTCAGGGAGGTCTGCTCAGTCCCCTGGCGGCACGGATACAAGCCAGGACCTGTAAAGTCTTTACTGAGCCATAAAGGAGAATAAAGTGGAAACACAGGAAGAGCACTCAGAAAACTAATCCGACTAATAAAACCCAAGTCTGATGCTTTCATAGTGAGGCTGCCCTGTTCTTCATGCTTCCCTCTGAACACAACACTCAGTCCAGTGGCTGCCATCCCTGCACGCCTCTTGCCTGACTCCCTCACCTTTACCAGGTGGCAAAACCCATCTTTAAAAATGGGCGATATGGACATCTAACTTGAAGAACATCTTTGTCAGTGAAACTTCTTCCTCATTTCCACGGATTTACCAGCAGACCCACCTGTACCCAGGTGACTGACATCACACCTGACATTTTTCTACCAGTGACCCTTCCTGCCCAGGACCTCCATGCCCACAAACCTTCATCTTGAAGTGTGTCTTCACTCTTCCACGCATTACCTAATACACCACACCAAATGCTGTGTCCACCTGGGATGAATTAGACACCTGTAAAATGGGAGTATTTCCCCATAAAGTTACAAGTATTGGACCAGGGAGGAAGCTTTGGACATAGAGAGGAAAGGACTGGACTTGACAAAGTCTTGCTAGAAGAGTTGAAGATGAACTTAAAATTTCAAGTCTAGGGAGTACAAGATGGCAGCAGTGTAGGAGGATGTTAAATTCACCCCTCCTGTGAACAAAATTAAAAATACACACATGTAGGTAGCAATTGCTCCTGTAAGACAACCTAGCACTGAATGGCCAGCTCTGCAACAAACAAGGGAAAAGGCTGGGGAGCGGAGGGAGCCCTTGGGGGCCATGGGAACGCCCTGGGCCATTGCTGATGGTGCCCTCCACCTCAGTGGGGCAGTGGGAGCTCTGCTGGGGGACCTGGCCTACCTGCAGTATCACCAGGCTGTGTTCACAGCAGCGTGGCCTGGAGCTTTGGCCTCTGAACAAAGGGAGCAGCAGGAACATCAGATGTTAGCACACCCACCTGGTCTCCCTGCCAACAGCTGCTCCCCCCGGAAGGCCCTGCCCTGTGCCCTGAGCACATGCTCGGCTCAGCACCTACAGCCACCTGGCACTTACAGCTGGCACAGGGCTCGCTTCCACATGGACCAATGGAGAGAGGAGGAGGGAGACTGGGGAGAGAAAGCTGGTGACTGTGGGGATCCCCTGTTGTGAAGTTAGTGAGCAGCATTACTAGGTCCCCTCTGCCTCCATAGGGCGGGTGGGGTTCTGTCCAGGTGTGTGGGCTTGCCTGTAGGGTCACTGAAGTGTGTTCCTGGACACATTGCCTGAGCACATTCCAACCCCAGCATAGGGAGCAGGCAGGACCAATAGGACAGTACTACCCGCACCTGGCCTCCCCATCTGAAACTGCTCTGGCTCCACTGGGTGGGCCAGTGCCCCAGGCACCTTATGTACCCACCTGGCTTCTACCAGCCTGCCAAAACCACCCCGCACATGGTCTACACACAGCCTGCTTCTATGCAAGGCCACTTTTCCAGGACTGGAAGAGATAGCTATTTTGTCTAATTCAAATAAACAAACAAAATGAAAAAAAAAAAAAAGAAGAATATCTCTCAAATGAAGGAACAAGAATTCTCAGGGGTGGGAGGAAGATTAAGGAAAAGGAAATAGTGACTTGCCTAATAAAGAATTCAAAGAATCGGTTAAGGTGGCTCACCAAACTTGAGTGGAATAAAAGAACTTAGGGAGAACTTCAACAAAGAGCCAGAAAATATAGGAAAAAAACAAGCAGACCTGAAGAATACAATAACTAAAATAAAAAATACATTATAAGAAATCAACAGTAAATTAGCTAACACAGAACAAAGCAGTGACCCTGAGACAGACTGGTGAAATCAACCAATCAGAAAGAAAAAAAGAGTTACAAAAATACAAGATAGTTTTAGGGACTTCTGGAATAACACCAAGCACTGAAACATTTGCATTATAGGGATCCCAGGAGGAGAAGAATGCAAAAAAAGGAACAAAATTTTATTTAAAAAAAAATAATGGCTGAAAACTTTCCCAACCTGGGAAAGGAAACAGACATTGAGGTCCAAAAAGCATAGCGTCCTAAACAAGATGAACCCGAAGATACCCATACCAGGACATATTGTAGTTGAAGTGGCAAAAGTTAAAGAGACGGTCTTGAGTGAAGCAAGAGAAAAACAAGTTACATTCAAAGGAGACGCTATACGGCTACCAACTGATTTCTCAGCAGCAACTTTACAGGCCAGAAAGGAGTGGTTAGGACCTCTTTAAAGAGCTGAATACAATCTAGAATAATTCACCCAGCAAGGAATTCAAGAAGAGATAAAGAGCTTCCCAGACAAGCAAAGACTAAAGGACGTCATCACCATTAAACCAGCTTTACAAGAGATGGTGAAGGGTCTTCCAGTAGAAAAGGAAAGGCCATAACCAGAAATAAGAAAACAGGAGAAAAAGAAAAGCCTTGCAGGTAAAGCCAAATATTTGATAAATACAAGTCAGATATTCAAAAGCTACTAGGAAGGTTAAAAGAAAAAAGTATCAAACTCAGCTTAAACTATAGTAAGTAGTTAGGAGATATACAATGCAAAAAGATCTAAAATCTGACGTCAGTAACATAAAGCATGGAGGGGGTAAAATGTAATCCTTATAGAATATAGTTGAACTTAAATGCCTCACAGCTTAAAATCGATTGCTATAGATAAACAATGATATATATATAAACCTTATGGAAACCACAAAGCAAAAACCTACAAAGGATGCACAAAGAACCAAGAGAAAGGAACCTAAACAAGATACTAAGCAGCAAACCACAAGGAAAGAGATCAAGAGAAGAAAGGAACAGAGGACAACTATAAAAACAACCAAAAACAATGAACAAACTGGCAAAAAGTACATACTTACCAATAATTACATTAAATGTAAGTGGGTTAAATGTTCCAATAAAAAGACATAGGTGGAGCCTTGGCCGGTTTGGATTAGTGCAGTGGTTCTCAACCTTTCTAATGCTGCAACCCTTTAATACAGTTCCTCATGTTGTGGTGACCCCCAACCATAAAATTATTTTTGTTGCTACTTCATAACTGTAATTTTGCTACTGTTATGAATCATAATGTAAATATCTGTGTTTTCCGATGGTCTTAGGCGACCCTGCTAGCGGTTCTCAACCTGTGGGTTGCAACCCACAGGTTGAAAACCGCTGCTGTAAGAGCCTAAGACCATCAGAAAACACAGATATTTACATTATAATTCATTAACAGTAGCAAAATTACAGTTATGAAACTAGTAATCAACTATGGGAAAGTACACAAATGTGTGGAGATTAAACAACATCCTACAAAACAACCAATGGGTCAAAGAGGAAATCAAACAAGAAATCAAAAACTACCTTGAAACAAATGAAAAGGAGAACACAACTTTTTAAAATGTATGAGATGCAGCCAAAGCAATTCTAAGAGGGAAGTTCCTAGCTTACAGGCCTACCTCAGGAAGCAAGGAAAATCCCAAATATGCAATTTAACTACACCAAAAGGAACCAGGAAAAAAAAGAACAAACAAAACCCAAAGTAAGAAGGAAAGAAATAGGATCAGAGTTGAAATTTTGCAAAGTAGAAAAGCTCAATAAAAGTAAGCTGGTTCTTTGCAAAGATAAATAAAATGGACAAATCTTTAGCCAAACTCATCAAGAAAAACAGAGGAGAGCCCAAATAAATAAAATAATAAATGAAAGAGAAGTTACAACGGATACCATAGAAATGCAAAGACTCGCTGAAGCATACTGTGAGCAATTACATGCCAACAAAGTCGAAAATCCAAAAGAAATGGATGCATTTCTGAAAGCACATCACCTTCCAAGACTGAACCAGGAAGCAATACAAACCCCTATATTGGTTCTGCAAAAGCCCCAATGCGCGTAAGGGAAGCAGGCTGCCCAGGAGAGCTCGCTCCCCTTGTTGGGTAACCTTCCATCAGGGAACCCGCTCTGAATCCAAATCAGCCCTGCTGTCCCCAAACAGAGGGCGGGGGCTGGAAAGGGGAGGAGAGCCTGCTGGAGGCTTCTGTTCCCACCTGCAGGAGCGCCAGGACCTCCATCAAGTCACTTCACCTGTGCCTCACTTCCCTCCCTTTAAAGGATCCCCCACCTTCCTCCCCAGAAAGCGTGTGCTGCGGTCCAGGGGGGCTTTGTCTACAGCAGCTTTGAACTTGTTGGTAGGACGTCCTGCACAGGTTGCCGTGATCCCACTCCCATAGAAAGTAGGTCCTTGACAACACGTGCAGGAAGGTGATCCACCGCGTGGTGTCCCCTGGGTAAACAGACACGGAAAGCACACCTGCTGGGAGCTGCTGGGCCGGGAGCGGGGAGGAAACCCCGGGTCTAGTTGTCACCATTTGTGTGAGAGAAGGTGACAGAGCTCAGGCAAGGCCAAAAGGAACCCACCCAACCAAGGAAACCCTGAGGTGTGTGTGTCTCTGTGTCTTATATGTCTGTGTGTATCTGCATGTATCTCTGTGCGTGTATCTCTGTGTGTGCATCTGTCTGTGGGTGTGTCTATGTGTGTCTGTGTGTTTTGTGTGCCTGTGTGTGTCTGCATATGTCTCTGTGCATGTATCTCTGTGTGTGTCTCTGTGTGTCTGTGCATGTCTGTGTGTGTCTGTGTGTGTGCATCTGTCTGTGTGTGTGTTTGTGTGTCTGTGTGTGTGTCTATGGTGTCTATGTGTGTCTGTGTGTGTCTCTAACAGACGCACAACAGCTACTCTGGGGTTACCGAGGAGCCTGCAGAACACCCACACATGCGTGGCCAGGTGGTGAGAGATGATAGGTTGCCAGCACTGTCTATCCACCCAGAAGTCGGTGGGTTCTTGCAGCCAAAAGCCAGCTTGTGATTGTCCAAGTAGCGTCAGCTCTCCCTGCCCTGCTCACCTCCGAACTGGCTTCCTGACGCTGATATCCACAAGCCACGAGTTCTCAGCTGAAAGGTTTCAGGAGCATTCTACAGAGAAAAGTCAATAAGCCACAGCCACCGATCTCTAAAACATTACCAACCTAGTAGCCCACACTTAGACATACAGCCCAAGCTTAAAGCCAGCCTGGCAGCCTTTCATCCCCTTTGAGAATAGCAGAATACGAGATTAAGCAAAAACAAATGCCTGCACACAGACAACAGTATGGAGATAACCAGAGGGAAACGGGGTGGAGGGAGGAAGAAGAAGGTAAAGGGGAGATAAATGGTGACAGAGGAAACTTGACTTTGAGTGTGAATACACAAAACAATTTATAGATGATATATTATAGAATTCTAAACCTGAAACCTATGTAATTTTATTAAACAACTAGAGGCCCAGTGCATGAAATTCGTGCATGTAGGGGGGGATTCCCTCAGCTCAGTCTGAACCTTCTCCAATTGGGGACCCCTTGGGGGACATCCCTCTCACAATCTGGGACCGCTGGCTCCTAATTGCTCACCTGCCTGGCTGCCTGATTGTCCCTAACTGCCTCTGCCTGCCAGCCTGATCACCCCCAACTCCCCTCTCCTGCCAGCCAATTTGGTTCTGATTGGTCGGTTTCTATGCCACATCAAAAGCTCTGCCTGCTAAGCAGCCATTGGCTCTCCACAGCACCCAGATTTGGTTCTGATTGGTCGATTTCTATGCCAGCATCAAAAGCTCCACCTCCTAGGCACCCATTGGCACCCCACATCACCCAGATTTGGTTGTGATTGATTGGTTTCTATGCCAATCAACATCAAAAGCTCCACCTCTTAGGCAGCCATTGGTTCTTCACAGCACCCACATTTGGTTCTGATTGCTCGGTTTCTATGCCAGTCAGCATCAAAAGCTCCACCTTCTAGACAGCCATTGGTTCTTCACAGCACCCACATTTGGTTCTGATTGGTCGGTTCCTATGCCAGTCAGCATCTCCAGGCCTATTTCTGGGCCTGATCAAAGAGGCAGGGCTTAACAGCAGCCCCTGCAGAGGCCAGGAGAGAAAGAAAAGCTTGGCTGTTGGTGAAGCTCAGAAAGAAAGAGGGAGAGAAAGAGAGAGGCAATTACTGATTAACAGCTGCCACTGAGGCTGCGGATCAGACTCTGCCTCTCTCTCTGGGTCTCAGCCCCCTGGGCAGTCAGTGCTGGGTCACCACGCTGCAGCTGGGCAGTCAGTGCTGGGTCGCCCTGGCAACCCAGCGCTGACTGAAGGACTTCTGGGTTGGTCAGCCTTCGGTTGTGATTGGTCATTACAACCCTGGCCTTTTATATATTAGACTAGAGGCAAGAGTATGCCTTCCTTCCCCTGGTTGCTGGCACTGGCTTCCTGCTGGCACCTGGGACCCAGGCTTCCCTCACAGCCCCGGCTTTGTCCGGGACGTCATCTGGAAGGATGTCCGGTCTAATTAGCATATTACACTTTTATTATTATAGATGTCACCCCAACAAATTCAAGACAAATTTAAAAATAAATAAGTAAATAAATAGCAGAATAAACAGACCACCTAACACTCTATGCCCCTCCATGTGCATATATGCCCCTCTGTGTATATATGTGCCCCTCCATCTATATATATAAAACCCTAATATGCAAATAGACCGAACAGCGGAACAACCAAACAACTGGTCATTATGACATGCGCCAACCACCATGGAGCGCATGTAGAACATGGTGGGCGTCAGCCGCGGCAGGATGGTGGAGAAGGTGAGCAGGGACGCCAGATCTCAGTGGGGCGCCGGTGGCTGTCATCAGGGCAAGCCTCTGGTGGTTACTGAAAATTCTTTGCTCCCGCGTGCCATGGTCATGCCTGGCTCTTGCACCTGCTGCCAGCACTGGCCCCGCTTGCACTCACTGCTGGCACCAGAGCCACCGCTCACACCCGCTGCTGGTGCCCAGTGCCAGCCCCAATCACTCGGCACCATCAGTGGGTGTGAGCTGCAACTGCCAGCCCCGATCGCCCCTCAGGGCTTCTCCACCTCCCCCTGCTCCTGAGGGGCAATCAGGGCAGCAGCTTCTGCTCTCACCCGATGACAGTGCTGGCCCCATTTGCATCCACTGCTGGCAGGCCCTCACTCGGCTGAGCTCTGCCTGGGAGCCCACACCTTGCATGTCCCAGGCCCCCTCCTGTTTAGATGGGCTCAGTAGTCCTGAGCTTAAAATGCCTGTGTCCTTTGAGCCTGCAGAGAGAGGAGGCAGAAGAAAGAATGAGCAAGCAGGACTGCTGGGGGCGTATGGAGGAATATGAGTTAAGACAGACCGGCCACGGGACGTTGGTTGAGTGCACACTGTTGGGAAAGCGAGACTGATACTTAACAAATGGGATCCATCCCTGTCACCATGGCAGGTTTCATATGTGGAAAACATGTCATTTTATGGGGAAAAATGGTTTTTAATTGAAATGTAAATATGCATGAAATGGGTAAGATCCACACAGGTCCTTGCTATACAGAATCATATGAGCTATTTCTCCGTGATCAGCAGCAACAGCAGGCAGCCTGGGTCCCCGTCCGGGGCTCACAGCACAGATGTGTCACTGACGTGGCTCAGCCAGAGGAAGCCCTGGAGCCCTCCTCAACGCAGCTCCTCAGGCGACCTCGTCATCAGACCGTCTAGTCATTTGTTTACTCAACAAATGTTCACTGAGCACCTACCGTGTGCCAGGCATTGTGATGGGTGCTGCACGATAACAGCACACAATACAGTCCCTGCGCCCTGAAGGGTTAGTGTGATGAGGCTGGCATTTAATGCAAAAGATATTTCCACCCTGACAGACTAGCCACTCATCTCACAAGACAGAAGGGGAAACAGACACAGTACTCTTCCTTCTGTGAATTCAAGGTCTCCGGGACTTGAACTTCTGAGTAAACAGACTGGGGAAGGAGAGAATTACCTATTATACACTAGGAAGGTATCCATTAGCCACCATCTCTTTGGCTACATTAACAGAAAATCCAATAAAAATGCATGCTAAGTGGTAAAGAAGTTTACTGCCTTACTGTGTCAGAGACTGAACTGTCCCTCAATATCCCATAGTACTGGTAACACAACCCTCATTCTGACCTGGTGGCCTTTGGTTACCCAGGATAAAAGCTATGGGCCAGGGTCCCTCACACTGAGTGTTAGCCAAGGAGACACAAGCCAACATGTATTTGGCAGCTTTAAACTCTTCCCCAAGAGACAGATGATACATACACTTTGCCTTCTCCCTCCTCACGTCTTCCTCCTCCGGCCACCTTGAACACAGATGTCATAATATGGACCGTAGGATGAGGGCCACATCCTAGAGACAGTGGATGGATGTTCTGGAAGAATCCTAGGTCCCTGAGGACATCATGGAATCTGCTCAGCACACCAGCCCTGGCCTGCATTCTTACAGACGTTTACATGAAAAAGAATTAAACATTTTACATTTTATTTAACTCATTGTTATTTTAGGTCTGCATGACTCACAGCAAAAGCTGACCCTAATGGTGCATCCTGATGCTGCCTCTGCTGTGGGTGGGCGTCAGCAATGGTGTGATCCAGTGGCTCTGGCTGCATTCCTCTGCCATCCCCGAGGCCTCTGTGTGCTCCATGAGGGAGACTCAGCTCAGGCTGGTAAGGATGTGGGTGCAGGGGGCTGGAACTCATGTCTGCACGTGACAAAAACCTAACAAGAGAGGGGAAAGTGGCTTCCAGTTTTCCCAAAAGAGAGAGAACATACAAAGACGTCCCCAACAAACCTTTCCCCTTGTATTTGGGCCTGAATTGAATCCTAAAACAATCATTGGCAAGGGGACAGGAATACCCTCAGACCAAATAGAGCCACCCTGGAACCAGGGCGGGGCAGCTTCCTCCCGGCAGGCCCTCCACGGTGGGAAAGGGCTGGAGAGTGAACAAAAGTGAAATTGTGTTAGGAAGGAGGAAAAGGAACGTTCTGGTCACTTAGGAGCACAGCACACCTCCCAAATCTCCTGGCCTAAAACAATCTCCCCAACGTTCTTATTTGGCTCACACGTCTGCCATCTGGGCAGGACTCGGCATGGCACCTCACCACTGCTCCACGTGCCACCCGAGATCGACCGGGCAGCTCCATGCCTCTGTGCTGGGTCTCCGCCCGGCTTCCAGCACAGAAGGCGGCTTCCTACTCCCTGCACTTCTGACCGACGGCTGGGGCTCTGCAGGCACCGCCCAAGACAGAAGAACAGGAGGGGTGCTCAAGCCTCTTGTAACCCGGCCTCCCTCTGTGTCCTTCTCTGTGCACAGCAGGTCACAAAGGCCCAGGTCGAGAGCGGGAACATCAATCCCACATGTTGATGGTTCTGGGGCAAGGTGCTGGGAGGAGATATGAGAGTGGAAGTGTTGCTCCGACTTGTTTTGGAAATGCAATCTGCCCTGGGTGAATGGAGGTGGAGAGGCCACCAGTAGTGTCTGCCACCGGAGATAAGACATATCTACAGACATCCTCTTACAAGGTGACAGCTGCCGTGAGATGTAGGGGACACGCGCTGGAGCAATACTTGTGCTATATTGTCATGACTGTCGCCCAGCTCTCCTCTGTTCAAATGTCCTGCCTGGGTCACATGAGCTCCACACCCTCGGGCGCATTTCACCTCTGAAGCGCCCACACCCTGGGCAGAAACTGCCCCCAAACCCGCTTGTCCCAGGGAGGCGGCCATGGACCCCGCGGGGCAGCCAGACACTCTGTCCCTGGGTGACGGGACGCCCTCACTGAGGCACAGCGGACACACGGCAAGCAGAGGGACGTGAGCCATGTCAGGTGAGGAGGTTTAAAATGAAAAACTCCCTCAGTGGGGAAAGCGAACTAACCTCTGAATCATGCCCCCACCTGACCACACATCCAGATTTGCAAAGCCCCTTTCATTACTCAAACCCACCATGAACACTCCACTATAGTCACACCTGCCTCCCATCACACCTGCCTCCAATCACACCTGCCTCCCATCACACCTGCCTCTCGTCACACCTCCTCCCGTCACACCTCCTCCCATCACACTTCCTCCCATCAAACCTCCTCCCATCACACCTGCCTCCCATCACACCTCCTCCCGTCACACCTCCTCCCATCACAACTCCTCCCGTCACACCTCCTCCCGTCACACCTCCTCCCGTCACAGCTCCTCCCATAACACCTGCCTCCCATCACACCTCCTCCTGTCACACCTCCTCCCGTCACACCTGCCTCCCATCACACCTCCTCCCATCACACCTCCTCCCATCATACCTGCTTCACATCACACCTCCTCCCATCACACCTGCTTCACATCACACCTCCTCCCGTCACACCTCCTCCCATCACACCTCCTCCCATCACACCTCCTCCCGTCACACCTCCTCCCATCACACCTCCTCCCATCACACCTCCTCCCGTCACACCTCCTCCAATCACACCTCCTCCCGTCACACCTCCTCCCGTCACACCTCCTCCCGTCACACCACCTCCCGTCACACCTCCTCCCGTCACACCTCCTCCCGTCACACCTCCTCCCATCACACCTCCTCCCATCACACCTGCTTCACTTCACACCTCCTCCCGTCACACCTACCATCACACCTCCTCCGATCACACCTCCTCCCGTCACACCTCCTCCCATCACACCTACTCCCGTCACACCTCCTCCCGTCACACCTCCTCCAATCACACCTCCTCCCAATCACACCTCCTCCCGTCACACCTCCTCCCATCATACCTGCTTCACATCACACCTCCTCCCATCACACCTGCTTCACATCACACCTCCTCCCATCACACCTGCTTCACATCACACCTCCTCCCATCACACCTACCATCACACATCCTCCCATCACACCTCCTCCCGTCACACCTCCTCCCATCACACCTCCTCCCGTCACACCTTCTCCGATCACACCTCCTCCCATCACACCTCCTCCCATCACACCTCCTCCCATCACACCTGATACCCATCAACCTG
This sequence comes from Cnephaeus nilssonii, assembly GCF_951640355.1. Taxonomy (NCBI): domain Eukaryota; kingdom Metazoa; phylum Chordata; class Mammalia; order Chiroptera; family Vespertilionidae; genus Cnephaeus; species Cnephaeus nilssonii. The sequence goes on along the minus strand of NC_137089.1, from coordinate 51,796,817 downwards.
CATCACATCACACCTCCTCCCGTCACACCTGCCTCTCGTCACACCTCCTCCCATCACACCTCTTCCCATCACACCTGCCTCCCGTCACACCTCCTCCCGTCACACCTCCTCCCATCACACCTGCCTCCCATCACACTTCCTCCCATCACACCTCCTACCATCACACCTCCTCCCATCACACCTGATTCCCATCACACCTGCATCACATCACACCTCCTCCCATCACACCTCCTCCCATCATACCTGCCTCCCGTTACACCTCCTCCCATCACACCTGTTTCCCGACACACCTCCTCCCGTCACACCTCCTCCCATCACACCTCCTCCCATCACACCTCCTCCCATCACACCTGCCTCCCATCACACCTACCATCACACCTCCTCCCGTCACACCTGCTCCCGTCACACCTCCTCCCATCACACCTGCCTCCCGTCACACCTCCTCCCATCACACCTGCCTCCCATCACACCTCCTCCCAACTAACCTCCTCCCATCACATGTCCTCCAATCACACCTCCTCCCATCACACCTCCTCCCATCACACCGCATCCCATCACACCTGCCTCCCATCACACCTCCTCCCATCATACCTGCTTCACATCACACCTCCTCCCGTCACACCTACCATCACACCTCCTCCCGTCACACCTCCTCCCGTCACACCTCCTCCCATCACACCTGCTCCCATCACACCTCCTCCCATCACACCTCTTCCCATCACACCTCCTCCCGTCACACCTCCTCCCATCACACCTCCTCCCATCACACCTCCTCCCTTCATACCTGCTTCACATCACACCTCCTCCCATCACACCTCCTCCAATCACACCTCCTCCCGTCACACCTGCCTCCCATCACACCTCCTCCCAACACACCTCCTCCCATCACATGTCCTCCAATCACACCTCCTCCCATCACACCTCCTCCCATCACACCTCCTCCCGTCACACCCCCTCCCATCACACCTACCACTCGTCACACCTCGTCCTGTCACACCTCGTCCTGTCACACCTCCTCCCATCACACCTCCTCCCCTCACACCTCCTCCCAACACACCTCCTCCCATCACATGTCCTCCAATCACACCTCCTCCCATCACACCTCCTCCCATCACACCGCCTCCCATCACACCTGCCTATCATCACACATCCTCCCATCACACCTCCTCCCATCATACCTGTTTCACATCACACCTCCTCCCATCACACCTGCCTCCCATCACACCTCCTCCCATCACACCTCCTCCCATCACACCTCCTCCCATCACACCTATCATCACACCTGCCTCCCATCACACCTCCTATCGTCACACCTGCCTCCCGTCACACCTCCTCCAATCACACCTCCTCCCATCACACCTACCATCACACCTGCCTCCCATCACACCTCCTATCGTCACACCTCCTCCCGTCACACCTCCTCCCATCACACCTGCCTCCCATTACACCTCTTCCCATCACACCTCCTCCCGTCACACCTCCTCCCATCACACCTCCTCCCATCACACCTCCTCCCTTCATACCTGCTTCACATCACACCTCCTCCCATCACACCTCCTCCCATCACACCTCCTCCAATCACACCTGCTCCCATCACACCTCCTCCCATCACACCTCCTCCCGTCACACCCCCTCCTGTCACACCTGCCTCTCGTCACACCTCGTCCCGTCACACCTCGTCCCGTCACACCTCCTCCCATCACACCTCCTCCCATCACACCTCCTCCCATCACACCTGCCTCTCATCACACCTCCTCCTGTCACACCTCCTCCCATCACACCTCCTCCCATCACACCTGCCTCCCATCACACCTCCTCCCATCACACCTCCTCCCATCACACCTCCTCCCATCACACCTCCTCCCATCACACCTATCATCACACCTGCCTCTCATCACACCTCCTCCTGTCACACCTCCTCCCATCACACCTCCTCCCATCACACCTGCCTCCCATCACACCTCCTCCCATCACACCTCCTCCCATCACACCTCCTCCCATCACACCTCCTCCCATCACACCTATCATCACACCTGCCTCCCATCACACCTCCTATCGTCACACCTGCCTCCCATCACACCTCCTATCGTCACACCTGCCTCCCGTCACACCTCCTCCAATCACACCTCCTCCCGTCACACCTACCATCACACCTGCCTCCCATCACACCTCCTATCGTCACACCTCCTCCCGTCACACCTCCTCCCATCACACCTGCCTCCCATTACACCTCTTCCCATCACACCTCCTCCCGTCACACCTACTCCCATCACACCTCCTCCCATCACACCTCCTCCCTTCATACCTGCTTCACATCACACCTCCTCCCATCACACCTCCTCCCATCACACCTCCTCCAATCACACCTGCTCCCGTCACACCTACCATCACACATGCCTCCCATCACACCTGCCTCCCGTCACACCTCCTCCCATCACACCTCGTCCCGTCACACCTCGTCCCGTCACACCTCCTCACATCACACCTCCTCCCATCACACCTCCTCCCATCACACCTCCTCCCATCACACCTATCGTCACACCTGCCTCCCATCACACCTCCTATCGTCACACCTGCCTCCCGTCACACCTCCTCCAATCACACCTCCTCCCGTCACACCTACCATCACACCTGCCTCCCATCACACCTCCTATCGTCACACCTCCTCCCGTCACACCTCCTCCCATCACACCTGCCTCCCATTACACCTCTTCCCATCACACCTCCTCCCGTCACACCTACTCCCATCACACCTCCTCCCATCACACCTCCTCCCTTCATACCTGCTTCACATCACACCTCCTCCCATCACACCTCCTCCCATCACACCTCCTCCAATCACACCTGCTCCCGTCACACCTACCATCACACATGCCTCCCATCACACCTGCCTCCCGTCACACCTCCTCCCATCACACCTCCTCCCTTCATACCTGCTTCACATCACACCTCCTCACATCACACCTCCTCCCATCACACCTCCTCCCGTCACACCCCCTCCCATCACACCTGCCTCTCGTCACACCTCGTCCCGTCACACCTCGTCCCGTCACACCTCCTCCCATCACACCTCCTCCCATCACACCTCCTCCCATCACACCTCCTCCCATCACACCTATCATCACACCTGCCTCCCATCACACCTCCTATCGTCACACCTGCCTCCCATCACACCTCCTATCGTCACACCTCCTCCCGTCACACCTGCCTCCCGTCACACCTCCTCCCATCACACCTGCCTCCCATCACACCTCTTCCCATCATACCTCCTCCCGTCACACCTCCTCCCATCACACCTCCTCCCTTCATACCTGCTTCACATCACACCTCCTCACATCACACCTCCTCCCATCACACCTCCTCCCTTCATACCTGCTTCACATCACACCTCCTCACATCACACCTCCTCCCATCACACCTCCTCCCGTCACACCCCCTCTCGTCACACCTGCCTCTCGTCACACCTCGTCCCGTCACACCTCGTCGCGTCACACCTCCTCACATCACACCTCCTCCCATCACACCTCCTCCCATCACACCTGCCTCCCATCACACCTCCTCCCATCACACCTGCCTCCCATCACACCTGCTTCACATCACACCTCCTCCCATCACACCTGCCTCCCATCACACCTGACTCCCACCCTCCACTTTCATGCAGAACATTAACTCAACCTCACTCAATGGCCGGAGCACAGGTGAGAGCTGGCAGAGCGGTGTCTACTCACAACTAGTTCGTGAGGCCATGGTCACTTGTTGTTTTAAGTGAAACTTACAAAACAACGAATTTAAAAAGCGACCCATTTTGGCTGAGCAGCAGGCCCTGGGCAAAGAGGAGTGCCTGGCAGGCTTGAGACCCGGAACCGAAGTCTGGCCTCAGTGAGCTCCTCACTGGCCCTGAGTCTGGTCCCTACCCCCTAAAGTGATAGCTCAGAAATGCCTTGTTGGGAAGTCACGGTGACTTTGGTTTGGAATACGAACACCATGACCTGGGCTCTGGGGTCAGCCTTGCCTTCGAAAGTGGAAACTCGCACCAACTCCAGCCTGGGAGCCTTTTTCTAATGGATACAGCCTCCCGCAGACCAGCCTCAGCCATCTCCAAGGCGTCACACGTGCCTCCCTTACAACAGTCCCAAAGCCCTGGCCGGGTCACCCGCCACCGGCGTCAGAGGAACAGCAGTGAGCTGAGGCGCCCACGGGGCGCAGCCTGGCTGGCCCAGCAGCTTGGGGAGCTGCACCTGTCACAGCAGCACAGACAGCACGTGGCTCCCTCCATTGGTTCCAGGAGCTCGGCCACAGGAGACTCAGACCCCTGCACCCCCCTGAAGGTTCCAGTTGCCGCGACAGGCCTCAGCCAGCCGGGTGCTGTTGGCCTCTGGTCGGGTGAACACAGAGTCTCTGCTCGTGGCACCTGCAGTGACACTGTGAGGCCAGCGGGCCTCTGCCGTCCATGCGTGGGTCATAAGGTCACTGCATCTGAAGTCAGAGTCCCTGGGCCCAGGGCCCAGGACAGCGTTGTCCAGGTATATGTTGGGGAAGTTGCTGAAACTCCGGCTTCAGTCTCCTCACCTGCAAGATGTGGTTCATCATTAAGCTTTGCCTGGAACTCACAGTTTAAAACAAACAAACATCAACTACAGCATTTTGGGTCCGATATTAAGCTAATCTGAGGGCCACCATGCCACAGAACAAAAGCAGAGGAGCTTTTGAGTCACGAGGCAAGGATTAGGCTCTTCTCCCCTCGGACCTTCGTGTCCTCCTCTAGAAATGGCTTCTGGTGACCCCAGTGGTGTTGGGTTGGGCCACCCTGGAGTGGTGTGGCCTGGAGCAGTCCCTCAGCCCCACTGAGCCTGCTCCCCTCACTGCTCGGTGGAACTAATAGTATCTATTTCTGCATGTAATAGCGATTTTTAAGTGGAATAATAAATGCATGTAAAAAATCTTTGAAAGGAGGCTAGCTTGTAAGAGGCACTTAATAAAAAGAATAAAATTGAAACTAAATTTTTATCATAAAATTATTAAATTCATACAAATAAAAGTAAAATGGAAACTAAATTTGTAGTATAAAAGAGAAACTAAATCTTCTAAATGGAAACTATTATAATCAATACTAGAGACCCAATGCATAAAATTCATGCAAGGGGCTCGTTGGCCCTCACAGCTGCAGCGCCCGGCTTCGTCTGGAAGGTCGTCCGGAAGGTTGTCCAGACGGTCATTCTGCTGTTCAGCTGTCTGGTCTAATTAGCATAGTATGCTTTTATTATTATAGACTAGAGGCCCGGTGCACAAAATTTGTGCACTTGGTGGGGGGGGGGGTCCCCTCAGCCTGGTCTGCGCCTTCTTGCCGTCCAGGAGCACTCGGGGGGTGGGGAGCAGGCCTAAGCCGGCAGTTGGACATCCTTAACGTTGTCATGAAAGCGGGAGAGGCTCCCGCCACTGCCACTGACTCACCAGCTGTGAGCCCAGCTCAGGGCTTCTGGCTGAGCAGCACTCCCCCTGTGGGAGCACACGGACCACCAGGGTCAGCTCCTGTGTGGTGGTCATTGCACATCATAGTGACCGGTCATTCAGTCATTTGGTCGCTTAGGTTTTTATATATATAGATCCTTGTCCCCCACAATGCCTAAGAAAACTAACACAGTTTAGTACCTAAAATTATTATCTTAGAAAAGAAAATAATTAAGCTGTGATCAGAACACAGTAATTCAAATAAATATTTGGAGAGTCAAGAGCTTAGGCTAGGAGTCAGGCTGCTTGGGCTCAACCCCAGCTGTGTGACCTCAGACAAGTTGCCTAACCTCTCTGTGCTTCAGTTTTGTTATCTCTAAGTGGAATGACGATTGTCGCTATCTAATCTGGTCATTGTGAGAATCAAATAACCTCAACAAGTTGACACAGAGGAGTCCTAGAAAGTGTCTAACTCGTGGTGAGTGTGCAGTAGGTGCTGGCTGTGTGTCAATGGCCATGCTAATAGTTTGGTGAATCTCACATCCCACGTCAGGCTAGTGCTTCCTCTAAAGGACTCAGAATCTAAGAAGAAAATAAATCCCCTATAACCAAATGGTGCATTGTGCCATTTTGACAAAGCTACCCTTTTCTCAAGACACTTGACTATTATCTGCCAGCAATCTTTCAACATAAGCATGTAATAATTACTCATGTGAATGCTGCCCCTGGATTGTGCAGTGCAGATACGGGACCCTGATAACTGGACATAAGAATGTGTGTGCGTGCACCCATGTGCCCCGGCACACATTTTATCAGTAATAGGATACAGGACCAAGCCAAGGGGAAGGGCTGGGAGAGAGCAAAGGAAGACTGTAGAGAAAGGGACATTGCCGGTGGGCCTTGAGCAATGAGTGGAAACCTGCCAGGTGGAGTTGGGGGCTAGCAGGGGAGATGAAAAGGGAATCCAACTGAGGCAAACAAAATAAGCCAAGTTCAGAAGCATAAGCGTGGGACCAGAGAGAGGAGTCTGATTGTGAACAGCGGGGGGTGACAGGTTGGACCTGGGGGGGGAGGTGGGAGGAAGGAGAGGAGTCTTTAGAAATGTGTAATCAGGCTATCTCTCAAGATGGGGGTGCCTCTCACACCCAAATCACCTGATGTGTGTGTGTTGAAATGCAGGTTCCTGGGCCTCACCCCAGAACTGCTGAAGCAAGCTGTCTGGAGATTAATCCTGGGGGCCCACATTTTTAATAAGCGCCTCGGACAATGTTTATGTTTCATAAACTCTGAGAACCGCGGTGGCAGGCAGCAGGGCCATCCCAAGTCCTGAAGTGGAGGAAGACCCCGGAACAAGCTGGTTTAACCCAGTGAGTGGAGAGGACATTTCACACGACAGCAGGCGACGCAGCAAGCTCCGCGAGTCCTGGTTGGCATCATGAGCACAAAGCCCGGGCCTCGGGAGCCTGAGGGTTGGAAGGAATTGGCCCGCTGCAGGAGGCAGGACAGTGAAAGGAGCAGCACCCGCTCACCACACCACGGCGTATCCACAGCAGCTAAACAGCACAGTGCATAGTGAAGATCTCCAGGAAATATTGTTGATTGAAACAAGCAAATGACCAAGCTAAGCAGAGGATGAGCTACCTTTTTGTAAAGCAAACTCACATGTCCCATAACCCCACACATGCATATACATATATGTAAATGCACGAAAATGTTCTAGAAGGACCCTCAATGCACTGATAATAACAGTGACTTCTGGGAACTGGTTTTGCTTGGGAAGAGTGGTTAAGGGAAATGCAGACTCATCATCTCATCCCATTTCTATAAAGAGAATGTATTCCTGTATCACTGTGTAATTAAAATTTACTTTGAGAAGAGATCAGATTAAAACGGAGCTGGCTGGGTTGTGGGCTCAATCCCCAGTAGGGGGCATGCAGGAGGCAGCCGATCAATGATTCTCATTATTTATGTGTCTATCTCTCTCTCCCTCTCCCTTCCTCTCTGAAATGAATAAAAATATATAAAAATGAAAAGCCTAGCCCTGACCAGTTTGGCTCAGTGGATAGAGCATCAGCCTGCGTACTGAAGGGTCCCAGGTTCGATTCCAATCAAGGGCATGTACCTTGGTTGCGGGCACATCCCCAGTGGGAGCTGTGCAGGAGGCAGCTAATCAATGTTTCTCTCTCATAGATGTTTCTGACTCTCTGTCCCTCTCCCTTCCTCTCTGTAGAAAATCAATCAAAATAAAAAGCCTATATAATAAAGAGGTAATATGCAAATTGACCATCATACCCTCACAAAGATGGCTGCCTATGACCAGGCCGGCAGGGGGGTTAGGGAGGGATGACTGAACAAGCAGACTGTGTGGGGCAACCAGGCCAGCAGGAGGGTTGTGAGGGGCGACCAGGCTGGCAGAGAGGGTCAGTCGGGGGCAACCAGGCCAGCAGGGGGGACAGTAAGAGGTGACCTGGCCGGTGGGGGGAGCAGTTGGGGACAACCAGGCCGGCGGGGGGGGGCAGTACTGGGTGACCAGGCCGGTGGGGGGGGGGGCAATTAGAAGCAACCAGGCCAGCAGGGAGGGAGCAGTTATGGGTGACCAGGCCGGCAGCGGGGGGCAATTAGGGGCGAGCAGGCCGGCAGGGGAGGCAGTCAGGGGCAATCAGGCCAGCATGCAGAGGCAGTGAGAGGCGATCAGGCCTGCAGGGGGAGGGCAATTAGGGGCGACCAGGCAGGCAGGCAGGTGAGCGATTAAGAGCCAGTGGTCCAGGATTGCGAGAGGGATGTCCTGGGGATTGGGCCTAAACTGGCATTTGGACATCCCCCAAGGGGTCCTGAATTGGAGAGGGTGCAGGCTGGACTGAGAAGACCCCCCCACCCCTGTGCATGAATTTAGTGCATCAGGCCTCTAGTAACTAAATAAAATGGAGCTGGCTCTGAAGACAACCGTGTCCCTCTTCCCAGTTTTGCTTCCAAGGTGACATTGACTAAGCACCGCCCCCATGCATCTCCACTCAACCAAATCAGAGATGGAGACCAGGTGGACAAAGCTAAGGTCTTCTTCTGAATAAATCAGGGCAGCTGAGCTACTAATCTGAATAAACACATGACACAGAGGACCCTGAGGTTCCCCTCTCCTTCCAGCAGGGCTCACTTTGTAAGTGCTAAGGTTCAGAGGTTTCCCGGCAACCTGGAGGAAGGCTCTCATTGCAGTGAAAGCTTTATGGCTTTGAAAAAAGAGTGCGTGACCACTCCACCGAGGTAATAAAGAACAGAAAACCTGGCGTGCTTTCTTCCTCGTATGTTTTAAGTTCTAGCTCCAGCGTCATGGAATGGGAGCGTATTCTGCTAGGAATTGTTCATGGAAAAGGAGGTTTGCCGTTGGGATTTGCACCAAGGGATATAGCAGCAAAAGTAGTGAGATAACACCTAATTTTCTGTGCACAACCATCATTAACTCATGCAAGGCCTTTTACAAATGCCGGAGTCGGCCCAAGAAAACCTGTTGAAGTCACACACGAGAAACTGCCTAGCAGCCAAACCTTGTTGTTAAATTGAATTAAGTGTTTTATGTGTCACTTTTTGAAAAATAAACTGCACGACACGTTTACCAGACCAGAAACTGCAGAAATACTTAAGGTTTTGCCCTTCTGCAATTGAGACTAGTATATGTCTTGATTCCGTAGAGGCAGGCTTTCCGTTGCAGGATTATAGAATGGCGTATTTAAGGGAACTGTGGGTTGTTATAAAGTGGGTCAGCTAATGCTGTCTGGTCCGTTTTGCTGTGGACACAAATGAGCAGAATGTCCGAAAAGCTCCAAGAGGTGACTCAGTGCTTTGCAAATTCTCTTCTCTGTGCTGACTCAGCATGTCACTCATTGCTCTTAGCATTGCCAACAATGACGTTTCTTTTTCTTTCTCTGCACATCACTTACAACAGAACAGAATGAAATAAACCTTTAAACAAGAAGGCATTCTGTGTTTTCCATTTGAAGTGCTTAGTCCACCATTAGTATGGGTTTTATAAATAAACTAGGGGCCCAGTGCACGAATTCATGCACCTTGAAAGGAACTGTGGGCTGCGAGACTGTGGTGGGCACAGGGGCAGGTCTCGGCCTATTCTTCACACCACCGCCTGACCCCTCCTGCCATGCCCCCAGTCTCCTGTCTGCTGGCAGCCCTGCTCCCACGCGCTGACAATGCCAGCCCTGCTAGCACCTGCTGATGGCGAGCAATTAGGGCTGGTGCCAGCGGTGTGTGTGAGTGGGGCTGGTGCTGTCAGCAGGTGTGAGCAGTGGCTCTGGCATCAGCAGCGGGTGTGAGCAGGGCTGGCGCCAGCAGCAGGTGAGAGTCCCTGGCAGGACCATGGCACATGGGAGCAAAGAATTTTCAGTAACCACTAGAGGCTTGCCTTGATGATAGCAACTGGAGCCCTGCTTTGGTCTGGCGCCCCAGCTCACCTGCTCCACCATTCCACCTGCTGTCAATGCCCGCCATGTTCCACACATGCCCCCTGGTGGTCAGCGCACTTCATAGAGAATGGTTGTTCAGTTGTTCTGCCTTTTGGTCTATTTGAATATTAGGGTTTTATATATATAGATACCAAGCTCCCCAATTTCCATGAAATAGAATATAATACATGCAAACACATTTTGCCAGAAGGTATGCTAGTGATCATAAAAGGCAACAATGGAAATGGAAATATTCATGATTTGGGTTTATCTGCTCTTACGTTCAAAACATCTGGAGAAGGTTAGGGGGATCTCTTGGCTTATCCACGCCAAATCACAAGATGCTACTATGATCCCTTATAGGCTGTGACTATTTAACAAATCATATATAAAGATATCCACCCAGAAAATACTTACCTGGTGTTTTCTGTGTCCAAGACACACAGGGAATACAAAAAAAAAAAAAAAAGAATGAATCCAGAATCCATTACTATCTATGCATGGTAAGTCAACCAGGTAATTCCCACAGATGTTTTCAATCCAACATCTTCAGCTGTGATGGTCGCCCCTTATAGTTCTGCCTCAATCTTCTTCAGGGAGTTTTCCCGCACATAGGTTGCCTCACTTTCTACCACGTGGCCCACCTGACCACAGCCTGACGAACCAGGTCTGAGAGCCAGTGGCCTCGGAAGTGGCCTGGCGGAGAGCTCCTCCCCTAAGAGGCACGTCTACAGAATGAGGTCTGGCCATCCAGTGAGCTATTCTGTTGATTGATTTTTAGAGAGAGGGGAGGCAGGGAGAGAGAGAGAGAGATCTGTTGTTCCACTAATTTATGCATTTGTTGGTTGATTCTTGTATGTGCTCTGACCCAGATCAAACCCAAAACCTTGCATATTGGGATGATGCTCTAACCAATTGAGCTACCCAGCCAGGCCCGATACAGGACCTATACGAAGGGGTGGCGTTCTAGGAGGGAAAGAAGGATGTAAATGTCTGGCTGGTGTGGGAGAATCTGCTCGCGCACCTTTTTCTTAAATGGGTCACAATTCCGTGGGATGAGACTCCATTGGATTCATTGAAGTGAGTGATAGAAGAGTTTCATTTTTGTGTCAATATTTACAAAACACCAGCCACTCAATCCTTGACAACTATTCAAAATCATAATGAAAAAAATTAAACTTTTACTTTTAAATGCTCAAAATTCAGTGAGGAGCTATGCAAGCAAAGTCCTGAAGACTGGCGCTCCGCCTGAGAAACGACAACTGCGAGGCATGAAGGGCTTTGCTGCACGGTGAGAAGCGGGCTGCGAGAGCGCCATCGACGTCACTAACAGCAAAAAGCGAAGTGGCCTTTATTCTGGGCAAGACGGTCACACTTGGCAAAGGACCTTCCAATACATGACAGGCTCCGTCACCGAAGGATTCCAGGTGTCCCTCAGTGGCACCGGAATGCCTGTCCCCATGCATGCTTGTCCTCACGAACCAGCAGACTTCGTTACCAGCCCATCAGCTGGAGTTTTTCCCAGGTGCGGCCACCAGGATAATTATTTCTTTATCGTTGCCTCAAAAATCAACTCACATTTAATTCTCCCTGGTATATAATAAAATAACACAACTTTAGAGAGGACCGTTGGGGCCAATCACACCCATTCTGCGCACCCCCTGGTGAGCCCCCGGAAGGCACCATTCTGAGTGAAGCTGCCGGGGGGCTGAGCCCCTGGCCTTCCAAACGCGGGTGCACGCCACCACCTTGTCACCCAGGCACGCGGGCTAGTGCACCAGCTGGAAGGATTCAGGTCTGCCTCCGGCTCAGAGAACGTGTTTGGTTAAAGGAAGGCCCAACAGTGACCCAAGATGGTCACTTTGTTCTCTGTCAACAAAGAGAGAACCCCATCTTGTTCTCCAGCTTCACCTCTTAGAAAACAGCCGGACACTGTGACCAAAGTCCGTCAATGACACCAGAATACAGAGCGGAAAAAGCCCCCAAACGTTCCTTTAGCGATAGTTGCGTTTCAGTCACACCTGCATCTGAATGCCAGCTCTCCCCAGCTCTGTGGCCTCACAGCAGGTCACTTAACCTTCCGAGCCTCAGTTTTCTCCTCTGTAAAATGGGAATGGTGAGGCCTGACTTTCAGAGGCATAACGGACACAAGCCAGGTATCTAGTAAAACACCTGGCAGTCGGCGAATGTGGAATGTGAGTTAAACAGCTCCTTTGCTTCATAGAATAAAACAGAAAACCAGTTGCCCGGGACCAGCCAGCGAGTCACTAGCCCTCTAATACCAGCAGATCGCCAATGAACCTCGAAGAGAGGACGAAGATCCTCCCCGATTTCTTCAGCAACATCTGAGCTTTTCCTCAACCTTGGTAAAAAGTACAATAATTTACCCGTGGCCAGAGGTTTGGCAGTGGTTTCAGGATTCAACATATGGCGTGTGGATTTCGTTGCGGGTGCGCGTGCACACACGTGCGTGCACGTGTGTTTTAGGCTATCGTGGTAATGTAGTAGTCCCTTGACTGAAAGTAATTCATCCCTTCTCAGATTTGCACAGGTGGCTTCGACACCGACCTTCCTCTTTCCATTTGCTTCGAGAATGACCTGGACTTCCTGGCTCTGCTTTGCTGTCCCCGCATCACCGTGAGCGCTGGCTGAGATGGCGGGTGAGGCCCGTGGACCAAATCAGCATCATTGTGAGGCATCAACCAGTGACAAGCACTAGGCTCCCTCACTAGGCGCAGCCTTCCCCGCCCGGCATCCCGAGAGGACCCAGATTTCACGCACACACACCAGCTCCTGTGGCCCAACACCTCTGTCATCCCCGACCTCTGGGACCCCAGTCAGCAGCCCCTGTGTCTCATTCTGCCTCGGAGCCTCCCGCTCAGCTGTGATGACCTCCCCACACCTCACCAGGGGGTGTCAGCCCATGAGCCAGAGTGTCGGTGGGAATATTTGCATCATTAAAGTAGCTGTGCCAGGGGGGTCTGCTAGCTGCTCCCCAGTATCCACCCTTCCGGCCCCACACCCCACTACCCCCCAACCTCACCCCCCTGGAGACTGTTCATGACATGCTCAGCTGTCCCTGGTGTTCTGGAAACAATCAGGCCCACTGAGTCCCACGTGCGCCTGCTTTTATCTCCTGCCGCGCAATAGCCCACGCGCCTCCTGCCTTAGTGTCCCTCTGAGGCCAGAAGAGACGTGACTGGAGCCAAAGTCACACGTTCCCACAGGGGCCGACGTTGCCTTGCTGCTCAGGAGGCTTTGTCTCTTTATCCAGAACTGATGTGAAATGCCCCGAAAAAGAAATTTTTAAAAGTAGGATCAGAAAAGGAGCAGTATAAACACAACGTGCCCTGTGCTTGGTAACTTAGTACTTGGGCAAGAGACACATTGGGTGGGAGCCACCTCCGGGCCTCAGCAGACAGCGCGTGGAAGGAATTGGCTTTTGTCATCAGCAGCGCTGGGAACAGCGGCAGTCAGTCAACCGCGAGGTGGGCGCGCCCGCAAGTCCTGCTCGTGAAACAGCAGGGCTGGAGTTTGGGGATCAAGCAGGTTTGGGGGTCACTTTCCGGGTCCTTATTGTTGGCAATCTGGCCACATCGCTGCATGGCGTGGGGCGGAGAACCTAAGAACTGAAACCTCAGTTTCTCCCTCTGCAAACGGGGCTAATTCTGTGTCTTCCAGAGGCTGCAGGAGCTCAAATGACAACTTCGTATTGCGCGTGGAGCAGGCTGGGGCAGCGCAGTGCCTGTGGCGGTGGGTGGTTGAATAAGCAATGTCCCCCTCAGTGAGTGCTCCAATGTCCCCCTCAGTGAGTGCTCCAATGTCCCCCTCTGTGAGTGCTCCAATGTCCCCCCCTCAGTGAGTGCTCCGATGTCCCCCCCTCAGTGAGTGCTCCAATGTCCCCCTCAGTGAGTCCTCCAATGTCCCCCTCAGTGAGTGCTCCAATGTCCCCCTCAGTGAGTGCTCCAATGTCCCCCTCAGTGAGTGCTCCAATGTCCCCCTCAGTGAGTGCTCCAATGTCCCCCTCAGTGAGTGCTCCAATGTCCCCCTCAGTGAGTGCTCCAATGTCCCCCTCAGTGAGTGCTCCAATGTCCCCCTCAGTGAGTGCTCCAATGTCCCCCTCAGTGAGTGCTCCAATGTCCCCTCAGTGAGTGCTCCAATGTCCCCCTCAGTGAGTGCTCCAATGTCCCCCTCAGTGAGTGCTCCAATGTCCCCCTCAGTGAGTGCTCCAATGTCCCCCTCAGTGAGTGCTCCAATGTCCCCCTCAGTGAGTGCTCCAATGTCCCCCTCAGTGAGTGCTCCAATGTCCCCCTCAGTGAGTGCTCCAATGTCCCCCTCAGTGAGTGCTCCAATGTCCCCTCAGTGAGTGCTCCAATGTCCCCCTCAGTGAGTGCTCCAATGTCCCCCTCAGTGAGTGCTCCAATGTCCCCCTCAGTGAGTGCTCCAATGTCCCCCTCAGTGAGTGCTCCAATGTCCCCTCAGTGAGTGCTCCAATGTCCCCCTCAGTGAGTGCTCCAATGTCCCCCTCAGTGAGTGCTCCAATGTCCCCCTCAGTGAGTGCTCCAATGTCCCCTCAGTGAGTGCTCCAATGTCCCCTCAGTGAGTGCTCCAATGTCCCCCTCAGTGAGTGCTCCAATGTCCCCCTCAGTGAGTGCTCCAATGTCCCCCTCAGTGAGTGCTCCAATGTCCCCCTCAGTGAGTGCTCCAATGTCCCCCTCAGTGAGTGCTCCGCCTACTGAGGAGGAAAGTGCAAACGTCCAGTTATAATATAATACAATGGGGTTGGACGGACGGACTGCGCAGCACGGGAGGAGACAGGACACAGACCTGGCATCCGTCCTATGTCCTCTGGGGGAGGCCCCTGAGCAAGGACATAACCTAACCATCAGCGTGGCCCTGACCCTGCATTTCATGTGGAATATTCCAGGTACCGTTGGCCGTTCTCTGTGACCCGCGGGCCCATTGGAACATCATATGTGTTCTCTGCAAAGCTGGAAGCTGTCCTGAACCAGCTCCGCCTCGAAGACCTGGGCCACTCCCTTATCTTCTCGAGGACTTCAGGGTCCATCCCGCGTCACACTGTCGCTCAGCTGACAGAACCTTCCATCAGCTTCTTCCCCTGAGGAGGGAAACGTCAGGATCCATTTCCTGGAGAAGAACCAAAAATGGCCTTTTCTCCCTGAAACGGCCTCGATACACTGTTGCTGGAAGGCTGGTCTGAGGGTCGTTTGCGTCTGGACCACGGAGAGCCTGCGGAGGAGGCGCCGCTGGGCCCGGAGGACGGGCTGGCTCTGGGTGGAGGTTTGTCCTCATTTCTAACAGCTACGGTTCTTCGGCAACGTGCTGGTTGTACCTCACGGTAAAGGGCTGGCAAGGAGGTTTCCACAGAAAACCGAGCGAGCGGGACGCACCTGCAGACAGCCCGGTGATGGGCGTCCCGGTGCCAACACGACTTGCAGCGGCCGGGCCCTCCGGGCTGTCTGGGGCATCGGGCTCGAGGCCTGGAGGACAGCGGAAAGGCGGTGTGCAGCAACTCAGGTCACCGCCGGCCCCGGGGGGTCACCTGGCTCTTTTGCCACAAAAGGAGACAGGGTTCCGAAGTGAGTTAGAAACGGCCCGCCGGGCTGTCCCTGGCCCCCACGAGGTCCTGCTGAGCAGAAGCCCCAGGCTGCCAGCCGGCAGGGACCCCCCACACCTCAGCCAGCTGGTCCAGAAGTGCAGGCGGGGCAGCTCGGGCACACCCAGGTCTGACCAACAGCGGCCCAGGGCCCAGGGCCCAGGCCCGGCACCGCCCAGCCTGGCGGCCGGTGGTCACACGGGCAGGGTGGTCGGGGCTCGGCTTTAGGGGACCAGGAAGGCGGCCTCAGTCGGACGGGGGATGGCAGTGGCAGCTCGGAATGTACATTTAGGGAGGACACGGAGGCAGCAGTGTGGATGGAAGAGGCCAGAAACGCTGCATTTGACGGGCTTTACATGGGGCTGAGCCAGTGTCCGTTCGCCCCACCGAAGTGTAGGTGCTAAGGAGCCTCAGGAGCATAACTACAGTCTCCCCAACACAGGCGAGCCCCCCCACGCACACACCACATGCACACACGTGCACACACATGCAGCACACTGCACAATAGGGAGGCTTCTCGAATTCGGAATTCTCTGAGGTCACTGCTCTGACGTCCCAGTAGAAACCAGGACACACCGAGGGCCAGGCTCCAGCTGCCCAGTCAGCCACGCTGTCCTGTCTGCGCAGCAGGAAGGGCAGGGGACCGGGACCCCGTGCCAAGCCGCGGCCCTGCAACCCGCAGAGGGCAGGCCGGGAGGGAGACGCCTGGACCGAGGCCGGACTCGTGGGCCGCTGCGTTTCCTGTCTCAGCGCAGCCTGTCTGGAGGAGGAGGCCAGCTGCCCAGGGAGATGTGTGTGGCCAGCGGTGGCCCTGGGGGGCTGAGTCAGGGGGCGGGGCCTGTGCTGGGAGGTGGGGGACGGGAGGGCTTGCCCAAATGCATCCCTGAATGTTCTAGGGAAGGGGACGGGTCCTGGACCGGGAAAGCAAGTCCTCCCCTCTTGCTCTCGTGTCTTTCCTCTCTTCCCTCGCAAGCTGAGGCAGGATGAGCGGTCGAAGGAAGAAAAAGAAAAGCGGCATTTAAATTACTGGAGGTCACGTCCTGTTTGGCAAAACAACGAGAGGGCAGAGACCACGCCCACAGAGACCTCAGGCCCCGCTCTCTGCCAAAGGCACCTCGGTTAGTGCTGCCTTCATGGCCTGGGGGGCGGCGGGAACCCCCAGGTCCCCTGCCTCTCTCCTGGAAAGGAACCACTCACGTCCTCCTACTGCAGACGCTTCTGAGGCTCCCGAGAGCCAGGGGTGCAGTGACCCCGGAGGGGGGTCTGGGGATTTGTTTCTCCACCCATGCCCTGCAGTGTGGCCTGGGGCACAAAGGGGGGCCCTGGTCGCCACGGAACAGCGGGGAGAGAGCAGTAGAACCTCAGTCCTCCTGTCCGGTGATGCAGGGCTGACGGACGAGGACCCTAAGAAATGGCCCGCCTTTCACTTTTCAGATGAGGCCTAACTGTCTTCAGAGTGTAACCCCGCGATCCAGTCTCCACCCAGTGGCCACTACCTGCTCTCCCCTGGCCCGCAGGACAGCGAGCAGGTGGCGTCACACTCAGGGCCGCAGCCCGCCAGCCCCGGAAACCGGCGCTCAAGGAGGAGAGAGACCTCGAGAGGTAAATGTCCAGTCGGTCCCTGGGAGCGAGGCCAAGCCATCCTAGAGAGCCAGACGCTCTCTGACGAAGCCAGCCATAGGCAGGGCTGGCAGGGAGGCAGCGGCCCGTGAGCCAGCCCAGGAGCGTGGCCATGCCGACGGGCACGTCCGGGGACAGGGTGACCGGACTGAGCAGGGCTCCTGGGGCCCGTGGCTGCGGAGCCCCGTGGAGACAGGTGCAGCAGCGACTACAGCCCGAGGCAGTGCTCATGGCTCACCGAGGCCCTCGGAAGGGGGGGACCCTCCCGTGGGCCCGCAGAGGGACGGTGCACCGGCCGGGGGCGCCCCCTCGTCCCCTCAGCAGCTGGGTCTTGTGACCTGACTCGGTTCATTCACCTGCATGTCATCCTAGTTCCTGTGAGTCTCCCGGGGGGCTGGCCCTGTGGGACGCCAGTGCCCGCGGGAGTCAGTCCCCACTCACTGCGGGACCAGTAAATGCAGGGAGGACTCTGCACTGCAGGCCTGAGGTCAGACGTGGAGCCCGGGAAACACATGCCTGTCAGCAGGGCCGCTCGGGGGCCACAGCCAGCCAGCCAGCCACCGCGGCACCCGCTCAAACACGCAACTAACACGTTTCTAACACAGACTAGTAACTAAGGCCAGCTCCGTGACGGGGAACACGTCCTGGCTTCAGAGAGTGATAGAAAGCCACCAATGCCTGTTCCGTTGCAGGCTGGTGCTGGGGACAGGAGGGGCCGTGAGGAGGGGCTTGTGGGACGTGGGCTTGAGGTGGCTGTGTAGGCTGACACGGGAGGCTCGGTCCCTGGCCCCCCGGATAGGGAGGGAGGTGTGGGACCTCGAAGGAAGTGGGGGCAGAGAGCAGAGGCTCGGGTTTCGAAGCCCAGGTGTGATGTGGGAGACCTCGGGGCTGGCAGTATCTTCGGTGTCTTAAAGGCCGGCTCCCGCGGGTCGCGAGGCCTGAGAAGCCCGCCGTGGTGACAGTGCAGAGGCTGGGTCACGGGAGAGGGACTGGAAGTGAGAGAGCAACTAATATGGCGGCACAGGAGCCTGGCCAGCAGGGCTCTGAGTCTCATTTTAGTGCTTGGTCCTCCCTTCAATTCTCGATTGTTCTCCCACGTTCTACGACGTCAGCTCAGCTCGCTGCATGTTACTGGCCTCTGCTGTGCACACGGCACCTCACTTAACTCCCCCAGCAAATGGGCGTGCACTCCTGTCCCCGAATTTTTAGGTGAAGAACAAAGAGCCTGCTTGCAAGTTAGGTAACTCGCCCAAGGTCAAGCAGCTGACCCCCGATGGTGGACCAGAGGCCTGGCCCTGAATTCCAGCACAGGTCTCCCCGGCTGAAGGCCAGCAAGCCTGTGTGTGTGTGTGTGCGCGCGTGTGTGTGTGTGTGTGTGTGTGTGTGTGTGTGTGTACAGTTTCCCTGCTATCTAGGGTAATTAGAAAATACGATTTCTTAGCAAAGAAACTCATGCTCTATGTTTGACATAATAGGCTTTATTATGCTTTATATCAACATCACATTTAGTTCAGGAAGAGTTTGCTGGGTGGCTCAATTGGTTGGAGCGTTGCCCTGTACACCAAAAAGGGTTCAGGTTCCATTCCCGGTCAGGGAGTGTATGGGAGGCAACCCATCGATGTTTCTCTCTCTCTCTCTCTCTCTCTCTCTCTCTCAAATCAATAAACAGACCCTAGCCAGTTTGGCTCAGTGGTTGAAACATCGGACCGCAGACTGAGGGGTATCAGGTTTGATTCTAGTCAAAGGCACGTACTTCAGTTGCAGGCTCGAACCCCGGCCCCTGTCGGGGAACATGTGGGAGGCAACCAATCAATGTGCCTCTCTCATCAATGTTTTTCTCTCTCTGTCTCACCCTCCCTTCCACTCTCTTTAAAAATCAATACGGAAAAAAACAATCCTCAGGTGAGGATTAACAAAAGAAAAAAAAAGGGCGGGGGGTGGGGGAAGAATATCACTAAACATGTCCTCGGGTGAGGATAAAAAAAGTTTGCTCTCAACCAGCATTAGGCAAGTAAAATTCTCGAATATATTTCACTCTTAATCTGATGAACAGGGTCAGCAAGCAGGCAACCAGTTGGATTAGTGGCTTGAACCAGATACAGGTCTCCGATTCCCTCACAGGAATGAAGTCCAGGGAAGCAGCCTGCAGGGTGATGGTGCACCACAGAGTCAGGCACACACTCCGCTCTTTCAGCTCCACCATTCTTAGCAGGGAGCTTCCATCCTCAAGGTCACCTCACGGTCCAATACGGTGCTGAAGCTCTGGCCCCAAGTCCATGATCCAGGCAGGCACCTGGAGGGGAGGACGGGCAGGAAAAGCGCCCTGTGGTCAGGCGCACTTCCCAGAAGTCCCTCCAACCGGTTCCACCTGGAGCTCATCTCCCGTCATGCCATCGGGGCCTGGGAGTGGGCGTATTCTAGGCAGCGATTTCTCAGCTGCAAAGCTGTCACTCAGGAAGGAACCCAGAAGGGACACTGGCAGGCAGCGAGCAGGCTGCGCGCAGATGACCTGCAGCACAAGGAGGCCGGCAGCTGATTACAGTGCAGACAGGGCTCTGGGTTCCATGCACCGTGAATGTGACACGGGAGCCTCCTGCCTCGCTGCTCCGCAGGCCCAGGCGGGAAAAGTGAAACATACTTGAGGGTCTTTCGGAGCTCATCACTTATTTCTAACGACCTTTCGGTGTTTTCACAGAAGAGGTTTGCTCCCGTCGAGGAAGAGACCTGTCCAGTTGTCCTCTTACTCCAGCCCCAGCCTAAGTGCGGACTGCGGAGGCCGGCACGGTGTGAGAAGCTCCGCTGGAGGGTCAGAGGGCGCGGCCCGGTCTAGGGAGCTAAGCAGCGAAAAGATGCCAAGATGCCGTTACAGTCCCCAGCCTGCGGCTCTGGCCTCCCGTGGTGAAGCAGACTCCCTGGCCCCATGGCTTTCCTCCTCGCTGGCCCGGTGTGGGTTAGGACTGAGGCAGCCTAGGGGCCTCTGGGGAAGGTCAGCGTTCAGCCGCCAGCCAAGTGATTGTGATTGGGAGAACTCACGAGAAAGGACCAGCCCACGGTTCCCCCGACTTTGCCAGTTTCAAGTAAATACACGGACCCATCTCTGCACCGAGCTTCCAAATTCCCTGATCGTGCCAGAAATAAAAATCAGAGCCCGCCCCTTTCTGATACTTTCAAAACAACACAAGACCATTTTCCAGCTGACACTACCTTCGGAGCCACGTCAGACAGCGCGAGTTCGGGAAACAATTCAGTTCACCTCTCAGTGAGACGGGCCTATTTTTAGAGACGGGGTATTCAGGGTCCTGCGTCCTGGGAACAAACAGCATCACCACCCCTCCTGCCTCAGGGAGCACAGCTGTGGGGCGGGATGTAAATATCCTCTGGCCTGTGGTGAATCCAAACACAACGTCAGGCTGGTGTGTGAGAACCAGGAAACGGTGCTGCCCACACAGCCACAGCGCGGATCTGTCTGCTTATCGGATCTACAGGGAGTAAGGCTGCGAGACAAACGCACTGGGGCCTCGTTTAGAAAGTAGCCCTGTGGTCCATCGGTGCTTCTCCTAGAAATGCAAAAATCCTGATGGAGCGCTATGGCAACCTTATGTTTTAAATATGTTTTTTATTTATTTTAGAGAGGGAGAGGGAGAGGGAGAGGGAGAGGGAGAGGGAGAGGGAGAGGGAGAGGGAGAGGGAGAGGGAGAGGGAGAGGGAGAGGGAGAGGGAGAGGGAGAGGGAGATAGACGCAAGAATGAGAGAGAAAGATCCACCAGCTGCCTCTTGCACGCTCCTACTGGGGATCGAGCCCGCAACCCCGGGCTTTGAACAGAGACCTCTTTGTTCGTGGGTCAGTGCTCAACCACTGAGCCACACTGGCTGGGCTCAACCTTATTTTTTGGTCTCTAAATTTTTTGATGTTTTGACACCTTGGGTGGCCTGGCTGGCCAGGGAGAGACTGCCCCTCCCAAGGGCTAGCTAACTCCTAAGACAATAACTTATCTGGAACACACCTGGCATATGCCAACAAACCAATCTTGAGTCCATACCCTCCACCACCTCCTTTATCTGACGTTCACGCACCAAGTCGGGAGCCTTCCCTGCCCTAAACCAGCCCAGGGGCAGGTGCCAGACCCCAGGGACAGCCCCACGCCTGCCAGAATGCTTCCCCGCCAGCCCCAAGCTGTTTCCCACAGGGGAACACAATCGGGGCTCTGGCCTCTCTTCTCCCCTTCTGTCCCCTGACCACCTCTGCTGTGTCCCCAGGTGGCCCTGCCGGTGTGGTGGGCCCCCTCCTCTTAGGAGATGTCCCGGCATTAGCTGTAAGTTACACTCCACGGGCTCGTCATGACACAAACTCCCATTCCATGGTCCCTCAGAAATGGCACTGAGTGTAGACTGGCAGAGTCCCAGTTCCCTCTACATCCATTGCACAGTCGGCTGGCCCCGTCCATGAGCGGTTGTGTAAATATGACATCTGATCAGAGGAAAATACTCTCTCAGTTGTGTGTGTCACAGAAATCTCATCTGCTAAGTGATGTGTTATTACTTCAAGTTGTCCTCCTGTCATCCCACCGACTTCTGAGAAACTGAAAATCAGCAAAATTAAGCCGCTGGTTTCCGGCCCTGCAGCTAGGAAACGCTAGCAGCCAGGCCCACCAGCCCCCACCAATTCTGTAGCTGATCCGGGGCCACCAGGCATGTGGCCTCCCCATGCAGTCCTGCTGAGGGAAAGAGGAGATGGCACAATCTTTCTAGAAAGAAATTGTGCATACTAAGGGCTTTAAAGATGGTCACGTTCTTTGCAGGTAATATCTTAAGGACTGTATGCTGAGGAAATAAGGTAATATTTACCCCCAAATTTATGAACAAGATGTTTACAGCAACATTATCTATATATATAAAAGCCTAATATGCAATTTGTCCCCACAGGAGTTGAACCGGGAGACCAATCGCTTGCTATGATGTGTGCTGACCACCAGGGGGCAGCACGGAACAAAGGAAGGCCCTGCTGGCAGCCGGAAGGCCCCAATCGGCCCTGATCACCGGCCAGGCCTATGGACCCTACCCGTGCACGAATTTCATGCACCGGGCCTCTAGTATATTATAGTGATAAAGTGCAAAATCTTTAAAAAGACATTATATGAAAGCATGTTTCATAATTAAGTGAAGGTCTATTTCCTATCATTCTGTTTTATAAAAATACAAATAACTTACATGTGCATGAATAGACAAAGGACTGGGAGGGAGAGCCCAGAGTTATTACTGTGATGAGATTAGGGATATTTTTTGAAATGTCTGTGCTGTCTATATTTATTATTGAGAATATATTACTTTCATATCCATAAAAATAAAGTGTCTTGCACAAGATTTGTTCTTTAAAGCCTGGTTTGTACTCAACTTTCTGGATTGCACTTATTGCCTCCAACACCTCTGCTTAAAAGACATTTTTTCATTGTTTTAGGACATATAGACTATATAACTAAATGTTACGCATTCCATATGAGCAACATGAAAGTTAATAATGTAGCATAATAAATTTAACTCACATGGAGCCCCCAAATTAAAAAGCGTTCATTATTTGGAATAAAATTAGAAATCGTTTTATTTGCAGCAAACGTCTGTTTATCCTGAATCCAGCCTACTGGAAAACTAAGATAAACATCATTAGTCCGGCTGTACAACTGCAGGGTAATTACTGTTCATAATGATGACCCTAAGGCATTGCAAGACCCTGAAATGCCTCCTCAGCCACCAAAGAAAGGTTTCATTACATCAGAATGGCTTTGTTGTGACTCTGATTGCACTGAATTCTCTGAAAACTGGCCAGCCTACGTCTGGCAGGTACAGTTGCTGACAGTAAGCTAAAACTGCCTCTGATCTCCATCCCTACTCCCGGTGCTTCGGAATAAACTGAACTGCGCTGCACGATGTGCCTCGGGGCACGGCCCTCAAGCCGTGGGGGCTGGGAGTTGCACAGAAGGTAAGGGACCGACTTGTCAAGAAGAAAGCCGCCCTGCCGACAGGGGACGACCAGGCCTGGCCTGTCTAAGATCCGCATCAGCAGACACCGAGGGGAACTCCCGCACAAGTGCTCTGGACTCTGGAGTCTAAAGAGGGTAAAGGCAGGCGGTCCCGGCAGGGGGTGGAGTCCGGCGGGGGGAGGGCCTCAGGATGCGCTGCCAGGACCATGGCAACAGGAACTATCCTTCTCTGCGCTCCCTGGGGACGCCAGCTCCCTCCTGGGAAATGAAAGCTGGGCCCCAGGTTTGGGGTCAGCACCCAGAGCAGGGACCACCCATGTCATCTCTGAGGAGTCTCTTGGGGTCTCCTGCAATCACACCGCTGCTCACTGGGACCAGACGGGGACCATGGGCTGTGCTGACCAAGGCACTGAGGAGCTGTGGGAGGTGACTGGCCCTGGGGCGGGGGGAGGGCGGGTACCTCTGCCAGGGGCCCGAGAGCCGCAGGACAGCCAGCACCACAGCTGCCTTGGGGACCTCTAGATGTGCCCACGGGCAGAGCGTGCTTGAGCGGTCAGTACTGGTGCCCAGACGTAGTGACTGCTGTCCCAGGAAATCCGAGAAGCCAGCGCTGAATGCAGTGTGTCTGTCTAGAGCTGCCTGCCCAACAGGAGAGCCACTGGCCACAGGGACTGTCTAAAGTCATAACCATGAAATACGATGAAAAATCCAGTTCATCGTCACTCCAGCCACATTTCCAGTGCTCGGTCGCCGTGTGTACCCAGTGGCTATAGATCAGACCGACGGAGAAAGAGCATTTTCATCACCACAGATGGTTACGTGGAAGCCAACATCGATCTGGAAATGGAGCGGATGACAAGAGCCTGTGAGTTTTGAAGACAAGATCAGGCCTCAGTGAATGTCCGTGCTCGCACCCGGGCCCGCAGGTATACCTGTGCCCCTGCTCACCTGGGTGAGAGGCGCTGCCCAGCGCTCGGCCGAGAGCCTGGCATCAGGCATCCCTCAGACCGCTCATCGCCCAGGACCCAGAGGGGAGGCGAGACGGGCGGTGAGACTCTTCTCTGGGGTCCCTCTGCTTCGGAGCAGCTCCGTGCCTACAGGTAATGATTGGTGTTTCCCACCCAGGTCTTCCAGGCCCGGGCTCCGCACCCCCATCCTTCAGCTGACAAAGCACCTGGAGGGGATCCCAGGCAGCCACTGCCTCTCCAGCCTGCAGACAGCCCGGCTCTGCCCAGAAAGGGGCCAATGTTTGTGACACGCGGTTCTTCCCAGGGTAATTTTAGCCTTTATTAGTCATTGTGCGCTCCAGAATACGCGCTGTCTCCAAGGGCCTCCTGCTTCCTGTGGCGATGACCTCCCCCCACCCACCTTGGTGAGGCTCACGCCCCTCGAGAAGAATACTCCTGAGCCCAACAATCGACTATATCTTCAGCACAATAAGTCAAGCTTTTTTTAAAAAAAATGGGGCTGAAAGTCAAACCTTGTAAAATAATTCAGACGTTTGAGTGTTGTTCTGATTACACACAATTCCCACAAGAAGGGAAGTACCTTTAAAATCGGGACTATTCAATACTAGTACAGGATTTCCTCTTGTTGTTGATCGTTTCCGCCTCACAGAAGACACGATGCGGTCCGAGCCGAGTCCAGAGGAGGCGGCCAGAGACAGCGCCGCATCGCCTTCTGGGGGAGCATTGTTCCTTCTAATTGATGTTTTCCTCGCCAGGCAATAGAGTGAGTGCAACTATTTTTATCCAGAACAGAATAGGTTTCCCCTAAACTTGGGATTCTCCCACCTCCGACTAGCTTTATATAGAGTCAGATCACAGCGTGTACCTTCCAAAGGCCACGTCTCCGTGAAATGTGATCAGCAATGGGCAGATGTAAATGCCAAACTATGTTCTCAATCAGAAGGCGAATCTCCACCAGCCACGGAGCTTTGAACTTTGGAAATTCTGGCTGAACCATGACACTTTCAGTGGATTCTACCTTCTCAGCAGGTACGGTGGCTAGAAACGGGTCCTCGACCTTCCTGAAATTAAATACCTCCCTCTGTACTACAACAATGACACGTGTATCTGCTGACCGGGTGGGTTACCTGTAGAGGCGATGCCTTCAGTAACCTATGGTCGAGTCTCTAAGCAGAGAATAAACTGGACTCTTGTGTATACAACAGCAGTAAATCGTCACGCACATTTTGGCAGAACAATTCTCCGATTTCCTCTCTTCAGAGACGCACAATTCAACCTTCACAATTTGGCCTGACTTGTTAGAAATAAGCCAAGGTTAGCCTTTTGTCCAATTACATAAGCACACCTATGAAGAAGGTGGTTCTGACTTTAAGTTGCATTAGATGAAGCTATGATGGTGAAAAACAAACTGCCTAGAAGGGGGAAGGTATCATGTAATAGTAGCAGGAAACTTGTCAGAGACCATCAACATCTGGACTTATTAGAATTTTAATGTGAGAACTTCATAAAGTGGACAGACACCCGTCAACATGGCCCGGAGCTCAGGACAGGCACCAAGGAATGCTGTTGATATCATACAGCCGGCAATGCCACTGCTGGGTCTTTATCTGGGGAAACCCAAAACACCAAGTCAAAAACACACATGGCCCCAAAGTTCACTGCAGCATCATTTACAAAAGCTAGGATATGGAAGCCACCCAGGTGTCCATCGATAAAGAAGATTATATATATATATACACACACACACACACACACACACACACACACACACACCCTATCTAATAAAAGAGTAATATGCAAATTGACCATCACTCCAACACACAAGGTGGCTGCCACAAGATGCCAGCATGGGAGGCCATTTGGGAGGCACCAGGCCTGCAAGGGAAGGCAGTTGTGGGCAATCAGGCCAGCAGGGGAGAGCAGTTGGGGGGTGACCAGGCCGGCAGAAGAGGGAAGTTGGAGGTGACCAGGCCTGCAGGGAAGGGAAGTTGGGGGGAACCCAGGCCTGCAGGGGAGAGCAGTTGGGGGGGACCAGGCCTGCAGGGGAGGGCAGTTGTGGGGGACCAGGCCTGCAGGGGAGGACAGTTAGGGGGGACCAGGCCTTCAGGGGAGGGCAGTTAGGGGTGACCAGGCCGGCAGGGGATGGCAGTTAGGGGCAATCAGGCTGGCAGGGGAGCAGTTAGGCATCAATCAGGCTGGCAGGGGAGTGGTTAGGGGGTGATCAGGCTGGCAGACAGAAGCGGTTAGGAGCAATCAGGAAGGCATGCAGGTTAGCAGTTGGGAGCCAGCAGTCCTGGATTGTGAGAGGGATGTTCGACTGCCCGTTTAGGCCAGATCCTACCAGGATTGGGCCTAAATGGGCAGTCGGACATCCCTCAAGGGGTCCCAGATTGGAGAGGGTGCAGGCTGGGCTGAGGAACACCCCCGCCCCCTCCCCCAACCCACCCCCCGTGCATGAATTTCATGTACTGGTCCTCTAGTAAATTAATGTGTGGGGATGGGGCGTGGTGTTGAGAAGCAATGGTATGCTAATGGATGTTGTTCACCTAGGGCGCCCTAGGGTGGAATGGGGTATAGGGGTGCTGAGTACAAGTCACAGGCTGGCTTTGGTTGGGGTAATGGAGTTTATTGACAGTAGTGTCTGGGTGACAGGATTTTGGGGAGAGCTGACCAGAATGAGCAATGACTAATCAGGGTAGATACTATATTGCTAGAGTAGCATCTTTGAAGCCCCTTTAAGTTACTGGATTGTGGGTCATTCAAGAGACTGGGCAGGAAACTCAAAGCTAAAATTTTAGCCCTTGTTTCCACTGATCTTTTAAGGTGATGTAATACTCTAAGCACAAGTGCTTGGACAATTCTGTTTTTGCTGTAGAGAGGGGAGAAGCTACCCTATTCTTTCTACATCATATTGTTACTATAGGAGCCTGTGTTTCCTTGAGAAGTATCACTGCTGGGAGTCAAAAACAACTTTTAACAGATTACTCTAAGACAACAATTTTCAACTGGTGTGCCACAAGAAATTTTAAAACATGCAATACCTGACTATTTAGTCAGGGGCACTAACCTATTTTCCCTTAGATGGTCAAATTAAAAAAAAAAAATGACAACAGCCAATACAACAATAGTTGTCTGGTGTGAGTGAATCAAAATTACACCTTGTTTAATTTTTTTGTCAGATCAACAAATATATACTAATAAAAGGGTAATATGCTAATTAGACTGGAAGACCTTTCAGGAGACCTTCCGGATGTTCTTCTGGACAAAGCAATGGTTGCGGGGCTGAGGTAGAGGCGGTTAGAGGCCAAGAGGGGAGGGTAGTTGTGGGTGATCAGGCCAGGATGGGACAGCAGTTGTGGGTGATCAGGCTGGTGGGGGGCGGGGCTGGTGGGGGTAAGCAGACCAGCAGGGGGGCCAGTTGGGGGCGAGCAGGCCATCAGTGGGAGTCAGTTGGAGGTGATCAGGACAGTGGGGGGTAGAGCAGTTTGGAGTGAGCAGGCCAGCAGGGGGGCAGTTGGGGGTGATCAGGCTGGCAGCGGGGGGCATTTGGGGGTGAGCAGGCCGGCAGGCAGAGTGGTTAGGGGCAATCAGGCAGGCAGGCAGGCAGGTGAGCGGTTAGGAGCCAGCAGTCCTGGATTGTCAGAGGGATGTCCGATTGCCGGTTTAGGCCCGATCTCTGTAAACCGGCAGTAGGACATCCTTCAAGGGATCCCAGATTGGAGAGGGTGCAGGCCAGGCTGAGGGACACCCCCCCACCCCCGTGCACAAATTTTGTGCACCGGGCCTCTAGTATATATATATATGAAGAATATTATTCTGCCATAAAAAATAATGAAATTTTGCCATTTGCAACAGCATAGATGGGCCTAAGGGTATTATGCTGAGTGAAATAAGTCAGACAGAGAGAGATAAATGCCATAGGATTTCACTTATATGTGGAATCAAAAAACAAAATGCGTGAACAAACAAAACAGAAACAAACTTACAGATATAGAGAAGTTTTGACAGTTGCCAGATGGAAGAAAGGTTGGGGGATGGGTAAAAAAGGGGGAGGGATTAAAAAATACAAATTGCCAGATATAAAACCAGTCACAGGGATGCAAGGGCAGCGTAGAACCTATAGTGAATGATACCACAATTAACGCCTCATCACTATGTACATCCGAACGTCATAACATATCGTATGTCAATGGCAATTGAAAAAAAAAGTTAATTTCTTTGCAAAGAAATGTTTTTGAGTAAATAAATGAGAATGAATGTATAATCTAAGGAATTTTCACAGTAACATCATATGTTTTCCAGGTCACACCAGCCATCTGAGGGTTAAAATAAAATCACAATCAGAGCAGCAAAACCAGCATTTCTCTGGTTTCACCAGCTCCCACTGCCATGACGTAAAAGGTAAGAAGGCGGGCTCGCAATTCAGACAGATCAGGTTAGAATTGCCGACGCGGCATTGAACTAGTGTGTGCGGGTCCTGGGTCAGTTATCTACGTTCTCCGACTCGGTTTCCCCATCCGCGGAGCAGCTGTAATCAGAGGACCTGCTTTCCCGTGCCGTGAACGTTAGAGGAGGACGAGTGTGGAGAGCTAAACGTGAGGGCTGGCCCATGCTGATCACATGTGTTATGAACAACGGCATGATTACAGCTGCATGTCACTGAGCCGATGCCGCGTCCTTGCTGTTCCTGGTCTGTGCCGGTTGTGGTGACGGCTCCGGAGCACAGCCCGCCCGGCTGGCTGCTTCGGTGGCCCAGAGACGGCTGCGTGTTCTTCTGGACTCGGCATGCCGCCTTCCTCCCGTCCTGCTTCCCAGCGGCCCCCCAAAGTCCGTGTCGCCTCCAAGACCACAGGAGCAGCCGCGTGGCTTCCCGAGTCCTTCCCGGACGCCTGGCTCTCTCAGGGCTGGGCCGGCTCCCCCTCCCCTGGCCTTCCCAGGCCCCGGGGTCACCCTTCCTCCAAACCACGCGGGCCACGCTTCAGTCTGGGTCTCACTGCCATTGCAGTCAGTTCCGGCCCCTCTTAGTGCAGGACCTGGCCCGGGTCCTGGGGACTGAGCTGGACGAGGACGAAGGTGACAGACGCCCCGCTGCTCTCAGAAGCACCCGTCTTCCACGGCCACGCCTGGTTCCCAGCCCCCGTCCTTCCCTGAGCGGCCACGGTGCCCCGACCAGCCTGCGGACCGCCACCCCGCCCCGCGGCAGGGCCCTGCAGGTCTTCCAGCCATCAGTGGTTTGGACAAAACGGCACTAAATCCTTCTAGACAAACACCAAGGGGCTCGCCCAGATCCCCCCGCCCCCCCCCACACACACACACACACACACAGCCTTGGAGCCTCGGGGCAGGGACGGAGCCCACGGTCAGCATCCCTTTACCCCGGGGACCAACCAGACTCGCCAGGGCCTCCCAGCCCCGCTGGCCTTCCTGTCCTCCCCGATGGTCCCCTGTCCAGGGCGGGTGTCAGGGGCACAGCCGGCTCCGCCCTGCACGCGTCCTTGTCCTCCCTGCGCCCCAGCACCCAGCGCCTCCTTTCCAGGAGGGAAGGACGCCTGGAGGAGCCTGATGGAGCCACGCAGGGACAGCCAGCGTTTGGGGGCCTGAGCCTATACAATCGAGGGGCCACTTAACGTGCACAGAGCAGTTCGTTTTTGCAGGTTCTACCGAAGTACAGACAGGCAGGCCCCTGGCCGCGGCCCTGCCCGGGCTTCGGGGGCTCCTGCAGGTGGGGCCTGGAGCCTCCGGCACCGCCTGGGACTTGACGGTGGCCCTGCTGCCCGGGCGCCGTGTGTCGCAGACGGGCCGCAGGGCAGGGCGGACACCGACGCCTCGGGCGGCCGGGACCGCTGTGGGGAGCACAGTGCCCCGGGAGCTTCGTTGCCTCTGATGGCAGCGGGGCGCTGACCACCATCAGGCCCAAGCGTCGCCTTCTGGGCCGTTTTCACTTGACTTGGCCCGTGTCCTGGTCGTCTGGCAGGCTGGCTTCTCTCTCTTCTGTCGCGAATTCCGTCTCTTTGCTGTTCCGTGGGCTGAGGAGCAGCTTTGTCTGTGGGGCTGAGCATCCCTGGAGCTCCCCCGCCGAGGGCAGGGGGGAGGGTTGTTTGTTTTGTTTTGTTTTGTTCCTAAACTCCACAAATAATAGAAGAAAGATATTGTTTGTGGTGGTGCACCTGCTTCCCCAGCCAGGGAGCCGTTTTGTGTTCCGTCCCCTCCACCCTCCTTTCATCCCGGCTGCGGCTTTGTTGTCGGTGGGAACGTCAGTGGCTCCTGCTTTCTGAGGGAACTTCCTCTCCCAGGCCGGCCGAGATCCTCCCCAGAGTCCCGGGGCTGCATTGTTTTATCGCCTCCCCACCCCCACTCCATGTAAACCACATAAACACGCACCCAGATGCGCAAGATGCTTTTAAAGGAGCAAAAGCAACGCAGGCGTGAGGGCTCCTGGGTACATGGGCATGTGAGAGAGAGAGAGATTCTGAATGTGCTTTTGCACACACGCGTGCACGTCACAGAAAGAGCGAACGGAGTCTGCGTGATTTCCTGCGCGCGTTCCCCTGGGCTTCAGTACAACAGAAGCCGACACCATCAGGCTTCCTCGGGCTTCTTTGCTTTTCTCCCCGTCCCAGAAGCTGCAGGTGATCAGGAGCTCAGCCCCCTCCTGGTTGTCCCTTCTTTCCCCGGGGCTGGTCTCAGCCCCTGCTCCGGGGTCACTGGGCAGCGCCACCACAAAGGCCCCGGAGCCAGCGGGGCACCGTGCACGTCTCCAGGTGCCAGGTGCGCCCGGCTTCGTCTCTGTGCCCAGCTCCCGGCAAAGGGCTCACACAGGGCGCGCTCCATACAGCTCTGCAGAATGAAGGCTGAGCACGGTGACCTGGGGGCAGCCACTTCACCACTCTGCCGCCGATTCTCTGCCTGACAAGGAAGACGGTGGACTTCTTGAATTTGTCTAATGCTATTATGATGCTCTCGGTCAAAAATGGATTGAATTCACCCCAGAAAGAGCTACACTCAAAATCCTGCCACTAACCCGTTGCCGTCCCCTCCCCATCACAACCCTATTGTCTCTGCCTGAGTGAGGCTGTGGGTCTGAGAACGTGGCCTCCAATTCGGAAGATCCTCTCTTCACATACTCCACAGCAGTGTACCTATCGGTTCTTCAGCCTCCCATTTATCCAGACCATTTCGCCTAAACATTGTATGTGTTGCTCTCCGGTGACGCTGGGTGGATGGAGTCTGTCCCTCCCTCTTCTATTTTCTCAGTTTCTGTAAATGCAGACGCTGAGCTCCCTAACCCCACACCATAGGTTTAGACTAAAATGTGGAAATATTAAAACCGCTGAGACCCCTTAACTGGAGAGAAGGTAGAGACAGAGGTGAACTAAGAACTGAAAGGCAGGGGAAGATATTCACCAATGATACATTTGATCAGGGGTCAATATCCAAAATATGTAAGGAACTTATACAACTTATACACACACACAAACACACACACACACACACACACACACACACACTGATTTAAAAATAGACAGAGGGCTTACCTAGACTCTTCTCCGAAGAGGACATACAGATGACCAATAGACAGATGAAAAGATGCTCAAGATCATTAATCATCAGGGAATGCAAGTTAAAAGCACAGTGAGATGCCACCTCACACCTGTGTGAAGAGAAGGGAGCCCTCGTGCACTGTTGGTGGGAATGCAGATTGGTGTAGTCACTATGGAAAAATGTGGAGTTCCTCAAAAAATTAAAAATAGAACTACCTTATGACCCACATTCCCTCCCGGGTGTTTATCTGAAGAAATCTAAAACACGAATTTGAAAAGACATATGCACCTCCATGTTCATTGCAGTGTTATTTAAAATAGCCAAAAAATAGACGCAACCCAAGTGCCCCTCAGTAGATGAGTGGGTAAAAAAAATGGGGTACATATATACAATGATATAGTACTGGGCCATAGAAAAGAGTGAAATCTTCCCATCTGCATTTGCAATAGCATTGATGGACCTAGAGGGTATTATGCTCAGTGAAATAAGTCAGACAGAGGAAGACAAATACCACGTGATTTCACATATATGTGGACTCTAAAGAATAAAATAAGCGAACAAACAAAACAGAACCTCATAGTTACAGAGAACATCCTGATGGCTGTCAGAGGGGAGGGGGTTTGGAGGGCTAGATGAGAAAGGAGATAAGATTTTTTTTTTAAAAAAAAAGAACTGAATGTCTTTAGGGAGAACAGGTCCTTAGTGGGAATATAAAGTAGAGGGTCAATGTCCCTCCACCCCCATTAAGCACTTGTAAAAAAGAAGAAATAGACTTGAAAAATCATATGAGTTGGATTTTTTTTTAAAGCAGAATTTTATAATAGTAAAGAGAAAATGAAATTACCTTCCCTGGTAGCTTTCAAAATAAAAAATGGAGGGTGGGAGGGTGTTTGGATCTGTCTGCTCTGCTTCTTCGTGGTAACAAAGGGGTGGGTTGCATACACGAACTCACTCACTGTTTTCTGGGTGCCTCCTATAGTCAGGCACTGTGGAGTGACACACCTGTAGAAGTGAATAAACCAGGAAAACAGACAGTAAGCAGATAATTGGTGACACATCTGCCAGATAAGACTAAGTGCTACAGAGAAAAACAGAAGAGGAAAGAATGGGGGGGAGAGGGGAACTAGGTAATTAGGGTTGTCAGGGAAGACCACACTGGGAAGGTGACCTGTGAGTCCGAGAGCACAGAGTGGAGTAGATTAGCAGCAGCGGAGAACATTCCAGGTGGAGAAAAAGCCGGCTGCTTGGCCTGCAGGTGAGGGCACACGTGCATGCTCCAGCCACAGCAAAGCGTAAGAAAGAGGCAAGAGATGAGGTTCCAGAGGTGCTCAGCGGCTCAGCTGTGTCATTCTTTGATTTTAGGGTTCAATTCCGCATTTAGGGGACATTCCTACACACCAGAAACAAAACAGTGCCCCAGGGGAGGTTTTAAAAAGGTACAAGTGACTACAGAACATGTGCAGTAATGAACTCTCTCAAGGATAACAGCCCATCTCCTTCTGCCTCGTGTGGTATTCTTCAGTCTCTTCTGCCAACTGCGTGCCAATGATTAAGTTTTCAAAGGGAGGTACGGTCTTTTAACCAAGTCTATGTCAAAACCCAGCACCAAGCACTCCATGAAACATACTAACTTCACGGTAAATACGGCGAGGCATCCTCGCACAGAACTCTAAAGAAGCACAGCATCACGGCCTATTACCTTACAACCTGAAGCCTGCCGGGCCCAGCCCGTGTCCCAGCACAGCTGTGGACCCGTTCTGGGGGCCGCGGGCCTGGGGAGGCAGCTGGGCTCAAGTGCTGGGTGATACCCGCAGGCGGAGCAAGGAAAGGCCCGGCTCGTTTCCTTCCTTCTCCCCCGCTCCCTGCCCCCTCCCCAGCGCAGACCATCCGGATCAAGGCCAGCATTAGGTTTCACGTTGAGGTTCAAACAGCTTGCTCTTTGTGGGACTCCCCACTTCCTGAAATCAGAGGGCGCTGGGTAGGGCCTGGGTGTGCTGAGTCACCAGCTGGCTGTACACGCGCTCTCGCACTCCAGGCCGCGGGGCTCAGCGCCTCCTCCGTGCAGTGAGCCCCGGACCACGTGGAGAGCATCTGAGAAGAGGCTGCTGGTGACCATCGGGACTTAGAACAAAAAGGATGAGTTAGCTTCTCTCAGCTTCAGAAAACGTGGCTGCTCAGACGGAATTACAAAAACCTCTGCCCTTGTCTCTCCAGCATACACCGCCCCGGCTGCCTAATCACAGCCTTGTGTATTTTACACGAGGCCCGAGTTTATCCAGTAAGCATATGCACAAGCCGGAGGAAGATATCGGAAAATTCCAGCCCCCAGGGAGCCGCCGGAGGCCCGCCCTAGGAGCTGAGCCACGGCGGCTGCCTGAGGCCCCGTCTTGCATGCAGATAGGTTTTGGTAAGTTAGTTACCGACTATACAAATCACACAGTTTCACCTAAACATCTAACATTGGAGATGCTCTTGAAAACTTGAAAGATCTGGCCTTCAGATCTTTTGGTGCTGAACCAATTGGCCTCAGACAGAAGGTGCTGGAAGACGTGCTCCCTGGGTCAGCACCACCAGCATCCCCTGCTGCTCCCCCGTCAGTGCCTGTCCCTCTGAGGGTGCCCCCGGACCCTCGTCCAGTCCAACCCCTTCACCCCACAGAGGGGAAGCAGGTCCAGAGAATTATGCATGACTTCCCCAAGGTCACTCAATCAGGTAAAAGCCACGCAGGAACCAGAATCCGGGTCCTCGTCCCAAGACGCTCCATTCCCCGGAGCTCTGGTCGTGACATAAACTGGCCACGTTCGAAGCAGTGCCTCAGATGACATCAGCTCTGAGGTGCTTCTCATTATAGACCGTCGCTGGGCACGAATGAAGGCACCAAAGCTGCGGTGGTGGTGCAGACCAGGGGGCTGGGAAGTCTGCGGAGCAGATGTGTGTCCTGAGGGCTTTGAGCCAGAAGTCACCCGTATTTAACCGTGCAGGGGCAAAGCAGGCCTGAACTGAAACCGCATCTTCATGTAACTATAGTGAACACGTTAGAAATGGTATTTCTTGCCTTTTTATCTTAGAGATTTTTTTAATGCAAGAATTCTGCCCATCATTATATCAATCCATTTTAAGACATATAATGAAAATAAATGGGTAATCAATGGGGCCTGTCAAGATTCTTTATGAGCAGGGATGTTATTTTCCTCATAAGGTTTATCGGTTGACCATCTAAAACGGGCCTGTTTCCCCGGGCAGAAGTATTACACACGTATGTATGAGAGTATGCTGGCACTGATGCCCACCGCGTGCATGTTTTCTCATGTGCCAATTCAGAATAGAAATGAGACTTTTCCTACATTCACTTTTCTACATACCACTGGCTTAGCATCATAATTCCATCCTGTTTCCCCAGAAGCTCCAATTCCACCTGCACCATTTCCACAAACCTGTCACCTTGAAAGGATTTAAAAAGAAACCAAAATATAGTCAATAATACTGTAATAACTGTATGGTGCCAGGCAGGTACGGGAAATATCGGGGTAACACTTTGAAGAGTATGATTGTCTAGTCACTATCCTATACACCTGAAACCAATACAAAATAATATTGGATGTAAACTGTCATTGAAAAAGTTAAAAAAGAAAAAAGAAAGCAAAATATTTCTTTGAAAAAACTATGTAATCTTGAAAATGAACCTCCACACCCCCTTAAAAAACGACAAAAAAAAACATGTAGTAACCAGGTGGTGACAAGTGCAACATTGATGTGACAAGGGCAACATGTCGCATGCTTCACTCCTTTCTCACCCGCTGAGCCGCCGTCTAACCCCGGGTGCCCGGAAGAGCCCCTGAGACGGTCTGGCGCGGTGCTGCGCGGTAACGCGGCAATGTCATTGGGAATCGCAGTTGCTAAAATTAAACTGGCACTTGGCCGAAGTTATCCTCACACTTTGCACCCCACACTATGACAGAAGGTGTCCACGGCTCAGGCAGCCCTCACACAGAGCTCTGGTCACAAGAGGGACCCACGGCCAAGGCCGCACAGAGAGAGTCCCTGCCCAAGCTCCCAGCCCGAACGTCTCTTGGCCTTCCCGCCTTCGCTGCTTTGGGCAAAGAAAAGGAGGGCTCTGCTTTGTCATCCGCCAGAGTGGGTTTTCTCCCTCGCTCCCCACCTCCCTCGGGATCAAGGCCAACTCCTGGTGAGCTAGCGGGAACCCTCTTGAGTGGCAGGAGGAAGACTTTTAAGGCAACGGGAAGGCACTTCTGCCAGGCCGAGATGACTGCCTCTGTTCCAGCTTCCTCGCTGCACAGCTCAGGAGTCAAATGCAGCTAAAGGGTTAAACACATTCCTTGGAACAAGACAAGGAAAGATTCCTGGAGCCGTGCAGGTGCAGAATTACAGCCTGCCACAGCTCACCACGCCACCGATTCCCCGCTCTCAGAGGGAGCAGCGCTTGGCTTTCCGTATTTTGCCATGTTAAGAAAAAGGAAAGAAATGAAAGAAATTTTCTGCTCTCTTAGCTTGGGACCAAGCACACAGGAGGTGCTCTCGGTAAATATTTCTGGAATGGTCAACACAGTTTCGTAAGGTTTCATCAGAGTTCCTTCCCACCTGCACCTCTGGCCTGATACTGAAGTGTCTGGTCCACAGACGGCCAGTTTAGGGCCAGGCCATGGGGCGTAACGGCTAAAGGGCTGTCTCCTTGTGGGAGTCAGGCGAAAGCCTGCCCCGCCATCCAAGTCATCTCCCTCCACAGCACAAATCGCACAGCTTAGAACTCCACATGAAATGCAAGTGTTCAACTGGTGATTGTGAAAAACGCAAACAGGAGAGAATGTATCATTTCTTATCCAACAGAGAAAGGCCAACGGGTGCAAGACACACAGCGGAATAGTTTGTTCCCTCTTTTTTATTGAGCCACAACACATCAGTACAACAGAGGTCCAGCCCAGCTCGGTGGAGGTGTCCAAGCTACTCCTGCTAAACAAACAAACCTGGAATGGCCCGAGTCCAACGACACAAACAAAAAAGGAGGCAGCAAAGCCCTTTTAAATACCTCCACAGCCACATCTGCATGCACCAGAAAGGAAAACACAGCATAAAAGTTTGCAGGGAGAAGAAAACATGGCCCATCCTGGGAGAATCGGGGTGTGCCGTCAACAGGTTCCACTGGACCGTCCCACGGCACCACTTGCCCACCTGGTTCACTTATCCGTGTTAGCCTCTGTGAGACCCGGAGATGAACATGCATCACACTGCTCGGGGCTGGAAATGCAGGGTAGTCTGTGCAATTATCCTCCCCTCCTCCCAGCCAACTGCCCCAGCTGCACGTGGCTCCCTCCTGACTGAGCCAGAACTGCCCGTCTGGTCCCGGCAGACAGCTGGCCATGAACTCAGGGCTCCTGGTGGTCTCTGTACACCCACCTTTCCTGCTGTAGGAGGCAGAGAATCCGCCTTCTTTCTTGGATAAAGCTGATCATCTGATTTGTCAAACGCTTTGTTCAGAAATACAAAATCCAATATCCCCCCCCCCCCCAAAAAAAAGAATATTATTTTCAACACCTTCATTGTCAAAGTATTAACAAACAGCTTCACGTTAATATTCAGCATGGTGGTTTGGAAAATTAATTCTAAACACAGAATGTAGCACAGCCCCAAAATACTAAGAATTCCCCAAACGCTGAGGCAAAAACTGAATCACTCTTAGACCAATAGGTTTACAAAGTAAATGAGGCACAGTACAAACCTATCAGCAGGTGTTGGTTTACACTATTTCCATTTAATGTTTGGAACAAAATTTAAAAACTGCTAATACATGTCATGATTTAAAAAAAAAACATTAAGAAAGAAAAAGTAAAACAACAAACCTTTCGTCTCTCAACAGAATTTATCTGGAATTGTACCTTTTTCCTCTTTATTATAACTGACGACTTTAAGGTGATGTCGGCAACCGCCAGCTCAGCTGGGATTGTCAGGTGTCCCCCCCTCATTCTACAGCATCAGTCCTTTAGAAAGCTCCGATCTCCGTCCCCCACGGTCTGTAGGGCTTGCCAAGGTTTGCTGCCTGCGTGGGTGCCGAAGGGCTCAGCGCGTTGGGAGAGAGTAAGTGGAAGGAGCCGAAAGAGAAGGGGAAGGCGGAGAGGGAGGCCACGGAGGAGAGCAGGGGTGGCGACAGTTTGGAGGCGGAGGTGACCACGGGGAGCACCGGTCCAAGGCCACCGCTAGGGGGCGCTCGAAGGGTGGGCGCCTCGGGATGTGCCGCGGCCAAGCGGCCCTGGGGGTGCGGGTCCGTGGGCGAGGCCGCCGAGCCGCTGTTCCCGTGGCCGTTCTGGGGCAGCAGCAGCGGGTGCGCCCCGTGCGGGGGGTGTCCGAAGGCGCTCCCCCAGGGAAGGTGCCCGAGGCCCGCGTGCCCGCCACTCGCCGCTTCCCGCTGGGAGGCGTAGTTGTTGAGATGCGATACCAGTCGGACTCGAAGCGGGTCGGAGGCATCGAGCCCTTCGATGATGCTCAGGTAGCGGGCGACCTCTGCCAGGCATTCCCGGAACCCCAAACTCCGATAGTCCATGGCCAGGGCGTGCGCGTCGAAGTAGCCTGGGGCAGAGAACAAAAGAAAAACCGCTAGAACGGCCCGCCTTTCCTCAATCCCAGGGGCAGCCCTTCCCAGCAGAGACCTCCGTCCTGAAAAGACGGCACTCACGGGCCCTTCGGAAAGTCCAAATATTTTGGAGTCGCCCAAAATCTCTGCATTAACCAACATGAGACGTATGTGTTTGCTAATGCGAGTTCAAAGCCCAATTAGAAGCCGCCGAGCAGAAATGAGAATTGTACCCTACCGGCAGATGAAACTATGTTCATTCCTTCCTTTAATGTTTTCCCCCAACAACAACAAAAAACACATCAAGGGCAGAGAAACCACAGGGCAGTGAAATGCATTAGACACGCAGATGTAAGCGATCATGCAGCTCTCGGGCGCTGGGTCCCGGCTGGAGACAGACACACAGACCCCGGCCCCCCACCTTCCCTTAGGTTTGCTCGGCCTAACCACAACAGGTTTCTTTCCTCCAGTCATGTGGCAGCTCATTTTTTTGAAATTCTGTACATAAAATTAACACCATATACTTTTTAAAAAGCTCTCTTCTCAAAATGGCAATGCACAAAGGTGGAGAGAGCTACCTGATCCTCTTCGGGGCTGCCACGATGTTAGGGCACTTCACACATAATAGATATTTCCCATAAGAAGGAGCTAATGTGCAGGGGGGTTGGGGCAGTGAATTCGGTGGAGAAAAACCTCTGTGCATTTCAAAACGCACATGCAGGCAACTGCACACACCTCACAGGGGTCCTCCCCACCCCCAAAGCACCCAGTAAAAACAAGGCAGCGGCTGCAAAGACCCTGGCCTGCACTGTGGCTCACTCTGCCCCCACTCGGGCCCAGGCAGGGGCCGGGCACACGCACCTTTCCCTCCTGCCGTGTGCAGCATTTTCAGGTGATCCACCGTCATCTGCAGGATCTCGGCTTTTTCCAGCTTAGCAGACCCCTGGAGGAGGGAACAGCAAAAGATTGACTCGGCACCACGTGCCCTTGGGGAACAACTTAACATCCACATGCATGTCTGTGCTGTGTGCATCCTAACAGTGCAGACTAAGGCAAAATGAGTTGTCTTCCAAAAATGTGTTGGATCTGTATGAATTCTCCTCGGCACAAGCAACGCGGTTATTTTCCAAGGCACGGACAGGTTCCAGGGAATGGCCGGGAAGGAATTGGGTGTGGGTGGCTGCCCCGGGCGCTCTCCCTACTTTCTCCATTACCTGCTTCTCAAAAGCACTGGGTACCAGCCTCCTCAGCTCAGACAAACTGTTATTGATCCGGTCTCGCCGGCGTTTCTCGATGATCTGCAGAAAGCAGGCAAAACAAAGGAGGACATTTCCATTACGGCTGTAAATCCCAAAGTGAAGAAAGGTGGTTCTTTCCGTTAATTTTTTTTTTAAGAGCACTGTAAAAAAACTCACGCCTCTCCGTCTTTTCCTGGCCAGGATCTGTGAAGACGTAGTTGGGGACATGCAACCTAGGGCCGAACTCAAGTTTCTGAAGGATCGTAAAAACAAACAGGAATCGCTGTTAGGAGAGGGTAGGTGGTCTGAAGGGTCGCCCCCACGCTCTCCCCGCACTCAGACTGTCTTTGCAACTTGGGCCTGACAGCGCCTGGGGGTCCCGCGCAAAGGGATGGGCAGAGGGAAGGCAGGCACGGGGGCGCCCGGCCCTCGCCCGCTGTCACCGCGGCCGGCCCGCGCTGGCCTCCCGCTCTGGCTCCGCTCGGCCGCCGCCGACTCACCCATTCTCATCCGCGCTCTCCTTCTCCACCTCGACCGGCTCGTCCAGCTCGCTGTCCGAGGAGCTGTACTCGGGGTGGGCTCGCTTCATGCTGGCTGCGCGGGGCTCCGGGCAGCGTCGGCGCGGCGGGCAGGGAGGAGTTAACAGCAGCGGCGACTCTCCGCGGCCGGCTGCTCGGGTTCCGCACACACTGATCCGCTCACGCTCTGCCTCCGGTTAAAACTCAACCATCCCTTTCCCACGCTGCGCCCCTTCCCAGGGCCCTGGGGAGGACGAGGAGTGCAGGGGGCGGGCGAGGGGGCGGGGGCGGGGGCGGGGGCGGGACGGCGGCTCCCGGGCAACAGCCTCCCCTCCGCCAATCCGGCTCCTCGCTCCGCTGATTGACAGCTGCTCAGGGGAGGGCGCGGACGAGGCCGGGGCCAGGGCGAACCCCGCGACCGCCCCCGTGCCAGCCCCAGCTTGGCGGCGCTGCGTCGGCTCCTCGGGGGCTTTGCCGGCCGCCGCTGGTGGGAAGGAGGCGGCGCGGGCCGGGGAGGCCGGGCGGGACACCAGCGCGCGGGCGGCCGCGGCCCGCCCCGCCCCGCACGCCCCGATTGGCCTGGCCGCGCGCCAGGGGCCGCGCCTGCAGCGCCGCCGCTGAGCCGCACGCGCCACGGGCCGTGGGAAAGTGCCGGCTCCGCGGCCGCCAGCCAATCCGGCGGCTGGCGACGGCGACGGCGGCTGCGCTGGCGGCGGCGGCGGCGGCGCTGGGCGTCCGCATGAATGGAGAAGAATAGGCGGGCGGGGGCGCGGGGCCGCACGAGGGCGCGCCGGCGGGGGCTGGGCGGCCGGGCCCCCAGTGTGAACCTGTAATCGGAATCCGGGCGCCGAGCTGCCTCGGAAGCCGCCGCCCCGCGCCGCGTCGAAACCCGGCGGCGAGGGGCGCGCGCTGGCCGGCCGGAGCCGGTGCATCTGGCCGGGCGGAGCGCCGGCCACTCGGCGGAGCGTGCTGGGCGCCATCCACAATGGCCACCAGCCCCGGGGCCGGGAGCACAGCGTGGCAGGACGTGGGTCGGCGAATGTTCTTTTCGGTTCTGGGGCCATGTCCCCACTTGCAGCCGGGCTCGCTTCCGCAGGGCCTTCCCAGCCTCCGGGATAGAATGGGCCTGTGCATCCAGGTCCCGGGGAAGTGGAGCCCTTGTTTTCCGGGCTAACGAGTGGGGGAAAGGGCCCCTTGGGGTATTCCTTATGGTTTTTGGTTTGTTTTCTTTTTTCAGGCGTTGACGGTCAGGTGCTCTCAGAGGGCGCCCGGGCGCCCGGGCCTTGCGTCTGAGGCCGCCCTCTGCGCATTGCACGTCTCTGATCCGGAGACTCGGACGCATGCACCAGGCACGTCCAGCCGCAGTGGTGGCGTGGCCAGTACTGACTGCTAAGTGAAGTCCCTGTCCCCAAAAAGACAGATTGAAAAAGAAAAAAAAGACAGTGTGGATCTCGGACAGAGTCCCGATTCAAGGATTTGGAGAAGCAGCCAGATGGTTGGTTCGGGTCTGGAATCCAGGCTTCTCTGTCCCCTACCGTGTGGCAGAGCCGTGTCTTCCTCTCGGGCCGCTCCTGCGGCTGCTGACCTTGCCATCTGTCGGGGAGGAAGGCTTGATACATATTGTTGAGGACGATACAGATTTCTCACCTCTGCAAATGGCGTCTCCCTTTCTCTCCCTCCTGAATTATTGATCTTAATGCGGCACGCTGGGTGGCCTGAGCCTCGGGCTCGTGGTCCTTTCTTTTTCTCAGCCCCTCGCCCCCCCATACACGTGTCAGGCCACCTCCTGGCTCCCACTGAACCTCATGCTACTCCGCTTTCACCTCCAGCCCCTCAGCCTCCCTCTGGCCTCCCCTGCTCCCTTGTCTAGGCTGGGTCCCTCCACCCGCCACCTGGAATGTGTTCCTGCCCGCACACCAGACACCCCAGCTCCCTGACATCCCACCGGGGGCCACTTGCCAGCGTGCAGCCAAGATCCATCCTGCTGCCCTGCCCGCTCTCGGGGAGCAGAGCTCTCTGGGGGTTGCTATCAGCACAACAGAAGTTCTGCCTAGTCTGCAGTCAAGCACATAACTGCCACCTGCCTCTCCCCTCCCCGAACCCAGTGGAACATCCACCCACGCCCATCAGCTTCCCTCTGACCCTCTGACACTGCCCCTCGGAGGGTCTGTAACTGCCCCAGCCTGTGGATTTGCGGTGCCAGCTTTCCTGCCCCGGCCCTTTCTGCTGCCTGTAGGGACACTGGCAAGCGCAGATGGGTGGGTGAGAGGACAGAGCGAGGTTGGGGATTCCTGGCTCCACAGGGGTACCTACACAAAATAGTTCTCCCACATTCAGTTTCACTTTTTCAGTAAAAAAAAAAAAAAAAATACACGAGGTTTACGTTTAAAGTTTCCATTTCCCCTGCTTCTCAACTCTGACTCTTATTCATCCACCCAGCAAGTTATTTTCCATTGTCACAGATGAAATAAGATCAATTATGTGAAGCATTTACACAGTGCTGGGGCATTAGTAAGTACTTCATATACAGCTGCTGTTATTATTAGCTATTAATAACCTGATTTACAGGGACTACATAACTGAGTGTGGGTTTCCCTCTGGTATTCTTCTGGGATTCTGTTGCACATCTAATGAGGCTCAAAGGAGGAGGAGATCCTTGTCTAGTAACTGGATGTTTTAAAAACTCTAGAAAGTAGTTCCCTTTTAAGAGGGTGAGAAAGCCAGTGTTCTCTTTCGATGCCCTAGATCAGTGGTCGGCAAACTGCGGCTCGCAAGCCACAGCCCCTTGAGTGTTCTAACGCCACTTCTTCAAAATAGACTCGCCCAGGCCGAAAACCGACTTCTGCGCATGGGCCACGAAGTTTCAATCGCACTGTACATGCGCGCCCGCACGTGGTATTTTGTGGAAGAGCCACACTCAAGGGGCCAAAGAGCCGCATGTGGCTCGCGAGCCGCGGTTTGCCGACCACTGCCCTAGATTATGTTGGGTAGAGCTAGAACATAAGCACCTGCTACTCCTTAAGGAAAGTTGTGCTTTTTGAGTATTTTATTAGGGACCATCCCCTGAGCAGACTGTGCTGGTGTGAATAAATGAGTGGTGTCTTGGGAACACACCCTGCCTGTCAGAAGCCACGGGAACTGTCACCCAGAACTGTCAGACCAGCGTCTGAAAGCGCCCGTTTCCCTCTGTTCTCACACTCGCTGCTCTCTCTAGGTGCTGTCTCAGGTGCCCGGTAGCTGTGGCCTGTCCTGCCGTGCTGTGCAGAGGTGCCCTAGCTCATCGAGGTCAGATGGAAGACTCCTGGGCGTTAGCCCCAAAGGCAGGAACTGTTGAACTGGAAGCCCCGCAGGGCGCAGTGTAGAGCCGGGAGAGAGGATCCCGAGTCCCTGCCTGGGTTCGTACCCTTTCCTCGGTGTCCCTGGAGCCTGTGACCTCTCTCTGCTGAGTCTCAGGTTCCTCATCTATAAAATAAGAATAACCCCTCAACTTTTGTTTTTGGTTTTTAAAGGCATGCCCTTTTGGGGAGATCCTGGTAACACATCTGATTCTTTTTCTTTTTTTAATCTTTGCCCAACAACATGCTTAGAGAGAGGTCAGGAAGGGGAAGAGAGAGAGACATCCGTGTGAGAGAGAAACATGGATCTGCTGACTTCCATGCATGCCCAGACCAGGGATCTAACCAGAAACCCAGGCATGTGCCCTGACCAGAAATCGAACTGGCACCCTGTCTGTGCACAGGATGGCCTCAACCAGCTGAGCCACCCGGTGCTGCTGCTGTTTCCTTTGAAAGGCGAAAGGAGACAAAGCATTTGTGGACCGCCACACGATGGCCACAGAGCGGCTGCTTGATCCTGAGCTGGCCCGGCCACCTGCGAGGCTGTTTCTGCAGGTTTTCTTGCTCCTGCCAGTAAGTAAATTCCTTCAGGGCGGGCCAGGGGATATTTAAAATGCCAAAGCGCATTTCACAGAATGGTCCTCCCAAGATTCTCTGTTTTCAGTCACACTGGGGAATCTCAGCGATGTCAGGGCGCACGCTGCCATGAATGGCTCTGAGAAGTGACGTGCTGCGGAGGTGCGTCATCCAGCAACACATACCCCACCCCTGCACGCGTACTTAGCCAAAGGCTGTTCTCAGATGCAGGTAAGTTCACCAGGGGGAGCTGGGGGGCTTGGCCAGGCCTGGTGGTGGTGATCTGGGTCCTGAACATCAATGAGGCACTGCCCAGGCAGAGCTGAACTTGGGGGGCCAAGATCCCACAGGCAGTCACTATAATCTGGGCCTTCAGGTGACCTTGCTTGTACTCAAAGGCTAGTGGGGCCAGGCAACATTCCAGATAAAAGGGAAAGAAAGAAGCAAAAGGTGTTTGGATGTCATTTTTGCTACGGACTGAATTGTGTTCCCTCTACATATGTGGAAGCCCTAACCCCCCGGTGTGGTGGTATTTGGAGATGGGGCCTTTAGGTTTAGAGGAGGGTGGGGCCCCCATGATGACATTAGTGCCCTTATAAGAAGAGACCCCAGAAAGCTATGCTCTCTCCGCCAGGTGAGGACAGTGAGAAGGCAGCCTTCTGGAAGCCAGGAAGAGAGCTCTCACCAGCCCTTGACTGTGCTGGGATCCTGATCTCAGACGTCCAGCCTCTAGAACTATGAAAAAATAAATCTGTGTTGTTTAAGCCACCCAGTCTCTGATATTTTGTTATGGCAGTTGACTAAGACAATTCCTATTTCGAAACTCATAGAAATTTAATGTATCTTTCCAGGTAGGCATTTCTGTTATAGATGTGTTCTATTTCACAGCTTTTAAAATACATCAGATTTTGCCCT
The DNA here is from genome assembly GCF_951640355.1 of Cnephaeus nilssonii. NCBI lineage: Eukaryota > Metazoa > Chordata > Mammalia > Chiroptera > Vespertilionidae > Cnephaeus > Cnephaeus nilssonii. The sequence goes on along the minus strand of NC_137089.1, from coordinate 51,752,034 downwards.
GGCCGGCATTGCTCAGTGGTTAGAGCATCAGCTTGGGAACAGAAGGGTTGGAGGTTCAATTCTAGTCACATACCTGGATTGCAGGTTCCCCACCCTGGTTGGGGCTTGTGCGGGAGGCAACCAATTGATGTGGCTCTCTCACTTCGATCTTTTTCTCTCCCCGTCCCTTCCACTCTCTCTAAAAATCAATGGGGGAAACATCCACCGATAGGATTAACAAAACAAAAAACATCAGATTTTACTTTATCAGTAATTGAAAGAGCTAAACAAATGATTTTTATACATTTTTCCCACTTAAAAGACCCCATTTTTACAGCATCAAAGATATATTTTTATTCTAAAAAATTTTCGTTTCAAATCCCTTATCCATTACAAGTTAATGAAATAGGACAAGTTTCTTCCCAAATAAATGGCTAAGGGCGTGGTGTTTCTGGCAGGTGTCACCATTTAACAGGAGCATGGGGTTCAGTCTGGAGTCTCCCTCCTGCCCCTCTCCTTTCTGAGCTGCTCATCAAATGACAGTGTCTATCTCCGCTGCAGGGTCCCACCATGCAGACCTGGCCTCCTGGCCTCTCCCTGGGACACGAGCCCAACGAGCCCAGACTCTCCTCAGGCTTCTAATCCCACCCACCCCCACCCAGGCCCCGAGTTCCGTTTACTGTGGACGACCCTCTAGGATCAACTTCCAAGTGCCAGGCGCTCGCTCACCCTCTCTCTGGAGCACAGAAGATCTCGTTCTTATTAGAATGTGTTTAAAAAGAGAAGCTTCATGAACGATTCTTTGGTGTTTATCATTGTGAACTTAGATCCTCTTAGAACACACGTGCGCACACACACAGATCTCGCGGTAAGAGTTTTCCACACCAGGCATGATATTCTAGACTGTAAACATTCTTCCTTCTTGAATTGTTGAACCGGACACTCAGGCCCACAGCAGTAAATGGGGTGGACACACCGAAAAGCTTAGGGAAGACGGAACAGAAACACAGCACAGTGGCTTCTGTGTCAGCATTTTCTCTCTGATTCTCCTTTGTGACAAGCCCGGCAGGGAAGGAGGCCAGGAGGCAGCCCGATGCTCCCCAGGAGGACTTCTCCTCCACAGGTTTACCCCTGGGACCTGGTTTCTAGGACCCAGGGCTTACGTGCCAGCCAGAGAGAGTATATTAACAGATGGAAGGGAATAGAGTTCTGCAGGGTGAGATGCTTCGAGGCAGTGGGTCAGGGCACGGTGCTGCCTGTATTCCCTCTGCAGGTATGCGTGGCATGGGTGGCGTTAGGAGATGGTTTGGTGGGCTGTGCCGTGGTGGGCGAAGAGGACCTCCAGGGTAAAGACATGGAGTGGGAGAGGGACAGTCCAGTGACAAATGATGACCACGCCAGTGAGGACAAAGAAAATGAAACAGGACAAGACAACTTAGGCTCAGGACAGAATGGGGAGGTTGTGAATGCCCATTACACACCGTTGAGGGGATACAAAGAGAATGCACACGTAGGAGACAGAAGTTCTAGAATTACCTGGAAATCTGTTAGGAATGTACCTGGATTAGGGCTACGGTTTCAGGGAGGGAAAAAAAAAAAGAGAAAGCAGTTCTGAAGGAACACTGAGCGGTACGCAGCATGTCATTCTATGGAGATCATGGAGGGAGTGGAGAATCATGCCCAGACTGCCTACTCCAAAACAGCTGTTCTCAGCTCTTAGCACCCACCAGTTACCTGGAGGGCAAGGTGATGCTGACCCAAGTACCGCACTTTGGGGACCGCTGGGAGACCATTTGTCTTAGTTAATAGAGAAACTTGGTCTCACAGAGGGCAGCTGAGGAGAAAACAAGGTGGGAGGGGTTCAAGTCTATCAGATCACCATGAGACACAACATTCAGCTCTGTGTCTTTGAAGTCAGCCAAGATCTTTCAAATGATAAGAACTGTGCACTTTTCTAGTTAATTCCGGATAGATATTGAATTCCTGAATTGAGCTCTTTGCACTGGGGATGGTTTTATTGGTGGTGGTAATGGTTTTGGTGTTTAAGAAAGTATCTCACTACTTGAGAGACCACGGACTCTGCAAATAAGTTTCCCATGGGAAGTGCTCCGTGGAGGAGACAGGAAGCCATTGTCTCCTCTGTGTCCAATGACATGTGCAGGCCCCCGAAACACAAATAAATGAGCAAATAAAAGATAAAAGTGCAAAGGAGACCATCCTTTCCATCTGCAAAGGCAAAATAATTAAAAACTAGGTGAACATTACAGTGGTAATAATAGAACTTAATACTACATGTTAATTATATAAACAGAGAAACTGTTATAATTCCTCCAGGGCCCACTCCCTTCTTTTGTATTGAACTATGACTGTCTCTCTCATATATATATACGTGTGTGTGTGTGTGTGTGTGTGTGTGTGTGTGTGTGTGTGTATTCCAACTTCAAACCCTAGAACCATGCTGTTCTGACTAGTAGTTCTTAAGCTTTACATATATGTTGGGTGTATCAGAGTTCAATATAAAATACACAATATACACTGAGTGGCCAGATTATTATGATATCTGAACACATAATAATCTGGCCACTCAGTGTGTGTGTATGTGTGTGTGTGTGTGTGTGTGTGTGTGTGTGTGTATTTATTAGAGGCCCGGTGCATGAATTCGTGCATGGGTGGGGTCCGGCCAGCCTGGCCAGGGGGATGGGATATGGGCGGTTGGCCAGCCTGCCTGCTGGTCGAACTCCTGGTTGAGGGGACGATTTGCATATTAGCCTTTTATTATATAAGATATACACTAAGTGGCCAGATTATTATGCATTCAGAGATCATAATAATCTGGCCACTCAGGCCCTAGAACTATGCCATCCGGCCTGGTGGTTCTCAAACTTTAGCGAGCACCAGACTCACTTGAAGGACTTAAGAAAACACAGGGTCTTGGGCCCCACCTGGAGGGGGTCTGATTCAGTAAGTCTAGAGTGGACTCAAGGATTTGTATTTCAACTTCCCAGGAAAAACTGATGCGTGTTTAGGGCCATATTTTAGGAACCGCGGCTTAGATCTATAGTTTACAACTCACAACTTGGCCACATATTAGAATAACTTGAGGTGGTTTATTATTATTTTTTTTTAATCCCGATTCTTATCACAGACCTCAAAACAAATCCAGAATCTCTGGGAATGCAACCCAGGCATCAGCAGGCTTTTGAAGTGCTCAGTGAGTCCCACGTGGAGCCACCGTGGAGGATTTCTAGCTAAGTCAGTAGTGGTCACATCAGAGTCACTAGTAGGACTCCCGAAACCAGCCTGCTGGCCCCTCTCCTGGGGTTTCTGAGTCAGTGAGTCTGGTTGGGTCCGAGAACATGCATTTCAATCACGGTCCCAGGAGACGTTGCTGTTGGTCCCAGAACCACACTTGGAGAACCACCTAGTTAGACCCACTTGAATGAACTTGGGATCTAGTGGGAGATCTGGCATAAAAGACTGAAGTTAAGCTCCCCAACGCCCCAAAATACCAACAAAAACTGGGCACTGGGATTTAACAAGTCCGGGATGGCATGGGCATAAGTATGCTTTTCAAACTCTCCCGGTGACTGCGTGCAGCTACGACTGGTAGTCACCGCCACACCAGCAAAGGATGCATGAAGGCCTCACCTGTACCTTTGGTTGCTCACCTGATTGAATATGACGTCTTCCAACTGTAAGATAGTCCTGCGTTAATAATTACATGCAATATCTATCTCTGTGCTGCACTGAACTGAATGGAAGTTATGACAGTCATTTCTGAATTCGAGAACAAACTAGGTTAAGCGAGGAGGGGATCCTCCCCCTCTTATTGCTATAAATACAAGTTACGTCTGAAATTGTTTTAATGTAACATGGTAACCCACCCTTTGTTGATCTGCAGCTAGTCATGTCAACAGAAACATTATAACTGTTATTATAACAGCAGTTTCCTATAAATGAGAATTTATGCTTATATCTAAATAAACTTGAAACCTGATCAAACACCCTGGCTCCAGGAAATGACTTTGGGTTTGGACAGCACAAACCAGAGAAAAGGGTTTACTGCCAGCTGAAATTTTGAATACACGGGGTCATTTTAAATCACATAGTATGAGAATAACTTGTCTGCTACAGACAGTAGAAGCTGAGATTTGGGGGTGGGGTGGGGTGGGGTGTGGAAGGGGGAAGTGCCAGACGGAGTCAGCTCCTAACTAGACCAACTCAGCCATATCGATCAAATACTTGTTTGTAAATAATTACTCTGTACATCAGCTTTCCCTGGAAACTATTGTGCTTTAGCAGCTGATTTAGTACGTCACCATTCATGATCCTTCTAGAATATACCATGCAAGTTCCAGGTCTCACACGGAGAAAGGCTTTAGAAATTTAGCACTGGGAAAACTGAGAAGCTCACTAGAGTTTTGTCATCAGACAAAAAGACACGCCATAGCAAGAACTGGCGAGGAACCGCAGAGACTGAGGAGCTGACACATGGCTGGCTGGGAACTCGTGGCCAATGTGGAGCCGTCTGTCAGTTTCCTTAAAAGTTAAACATAAATTGAGCACACAAGGAGCAATTCTGCTCCTGGGTGTTTACTAAAGAGAAGTGAAAGCATGTCCACACAGAAACATGTGCATGCGGATGTTTATAGCAGCATCTATACTAATAAAAGAGTAATATGCTAATTAGACCAGTAGACCTTCCGGAGACCTTCCAGACATCCTTCCGGACAAAGCCAGGGGCTTGGCTGGCCTGCAAACCACCCCCAAATGGCTCACAGCCCCTCACCCAGGCCAGCCATGCCCCCCAACGGGGACCCTCACCCCGATGGGGGCGTGACCAGCCTGCAAAGGGCTATTAGCCCCTCACCCAGGCCGGTCACGCCCCCCAGCGGAGACCCCACCCTGAAGCAGGTGTGGCCAGATTGCAAATGGCCATCATCCCCTCACCCAGGCCAGCCCCGCCCCCCAAGGGGACCCCCCCACCCTGATCTGGGACCCCCTTCAGGGCAGACCAGCAGGCCCCCACCTGTGCACCAGGCCTCTATCTATACTAATAAAAGGGTAATATGCTAATTAGACCAGGAGACCTTCCAGACATCCTTCCTGACAAAGCCATGGTGGCAGGGCCGAGGCAGAGGTAGTTAGGGGTGATCAGGCCAGGAGGAGAGGACAGTTGGGGGTGATCAGGCCAGCAGAGGCGGGCAGTGGGGAGTGAGCAGGCCAGCAGGCAGAGTGGTTAGGGGTGATCAGGCAGGCAGGCAGGCAGGTGAGTGGTTAGGAGCCAGTGGTCCCAGATTGTGAGAGGGATGTCCCACAGGGATCAGGCCTAACCGGCAGTCGGACATCCCCCGAGGGGTTCCAAATTGGAGAGGGTGCAGGCCGGGCTGAGGGACAACCCCCCCCCCCCCCCCCCCGCCTGCACGAATTTCGTGCACCGGGCCACTAGTTATTCATAATGGTCAAAAGGTGGAAATGTCCATCAAATATCCATCACAGGTGAATGGGTACACTAAATGTGTTTATAGCCCATGCAATGGGATATTAGTCAGCCATAAAAGGGCAGTACTGACATACTCTGCTACAACGTGGATACACCTTGAAAACATGCTCAATGAAAGAAAGCAGTCACAGAGATGAGAGCACATGATTCCACTGAGATGAAAGCCTGGGGGAGGCCTACGTCAGACAAGGCTAGAGAGGCAGAAAGCACTTTAGTGATTGCTTAGACCTGGGGTGCAGGGAGGGAGAGAGGAATGTGGGGGAAGGGAAAGTTAAAGGGCTTTTTGTTATCTTTTGAGAAGATGAAAATGTTCTAAAATTGACCCTACAGATGGTGGCGTGTATCTGTGAGTGACTAAAAGCTATGGAACCGTCCACTTTAAGTGGGTATGTGAATTACATCTCGGTAAAGCGATCATATATGGAACGTGGCTTACTGAGAAATGTGGAGAGCAAATTTCCATCAGCCCATCTCTGACATCACCTTGGACAGGACTCTGGGCGCATGCGCAGGGAACGTACCACAACTAGTTAAGGGGAGCGGGGTCTGGGGCGCCGCTCCGGGTCCTCACCTCGCCTGCTGCCGCCGCACTGCACGCGGAAAGCGCGGGGACCACTGGTCCCCAAAGAATGCACCCCGCAGACCTCCGGCGGGCCTGCTGCTAGGGGGCGGGGCCTGCTGCTAGGGGGCGGGGCCTGCTGCCAGGGGGCGGGGCCTGAGCTGCGCGGGAGGACGTCTGATGACCGTCTTTCTTCCCCCTCTGCCCCAACAAAGGGTGACCGACCTCCCGCGTGACCTGGCAAGAGCTGCGGTCCCCTAAGCACGTTTCCCCCCATTGTGTGCCGGAGCTCCCGCCGGAGGGACGGCCCGGAGGCCGGGCGCCCCGGACCCGCGGGCCCCTCCCGGCAGGGGAGCGGGGCGGGGGCGGGGGCGGGGAGCTGCCCGGCGGCGCAGCCCCGGTTCCCACGCTCCTATTGTTGGCCACTTTGTTTCCAATTCCCATCACGTGTGCTAATTAGTGAGCGCCCAGGGCTGGCCGGGAGGCGTGTGGCCGCCCCGGAGCCGAGGAGAAAGATCACTTCCTGTGGGAGCCCTCCCGCTCCTTCCCGGCGCCCGTCCCTGCCGCCCGGCGGGAGTGGGAAGGGGAAGACGTGCTGGCCGTGGGGCAGAGGCCACGGCGGCGTGGAAGAAGCAGGGTCAAAGGAGAAAGTCCCACAGACGCCGCATGTCGGAGAGGCTTACAAAACTCCGCCCACAATTTCCGTCAGTGAGCCTTTCCCAGGAAAGTGTTGGAGTGTGACATTTAAAAAATCTGTGTTCACACTCCGAATAACACAGGCACATGCACCAGGGAAGGGGAAGAAAGTGCGATGTCAAGCTGTGAGTGACTTTCCAATCGGTGACTTTTGAGCCAGTGACGCGTGTGTGGACGCAGGACCCTGAGTCTGACGCGCTGGGTGCGGAGCTTTAGGAGGTGCAGCGAGGCGAGAGGCCGTGGACAGAGGACAGGCCGCACGAAAACGCGCTTCTGAGTTTCTTGGCCTTTGTTGGGTTCAAGATTCAGTAGCACTTTGATGCTCACGATGGAAGGCTCCACTCGGAAGACAATGTTCTCCACACCCCCTTCCCATAAATAAGAGGGGAGCTGGCTCTTTAAAGGACGCACCGTCTAACCTTCTATGTTCTAGCAACGGAGAAGATTCTGCTCTTTCCATGGAAAGTGGCCGGGCGGCCGAGGAATAAGACCGAGGGTAACTTCATTCAACATGCATCCATTAAGGATTTTTTTTAAAAAATATGTTTTTACTGATATTAGAGAGAGGAAGAGAGAGAGAGAAACATCAATGATGAAAGAGATCTGCTGCCTCCTGCACACACACACCCCTCATCCCCCCAAACCCGCCCCCCCCCCCCCCCCCCCCCCCCCGCCCCATTGAGGATGGAGCCTGAAGCCTCGCATGTGCCCTGACTGGGAATCTAACCGTGACCTCCTGGTTCATGGGTCCATGTCAACCCCTAAGCAACACTGGCTGGGCCAGCAAAGATGTTTTGCCCAGGGCTGGAGGTGGAGCGATGAGACACCCTGAGCCTGCCTGTAAGCCGTTTCCAAATTCAGTTGAGGAAACAGATAAGCTTGCAAACCCGCAGTTAAGGGTGACCCCAGTGGGGGTCTGTGTTGGGGACCATGAGCGCCAGACAAGGGCCCCAGAGCCAGCGGGGACTTAGGAGAGGCTCCTAGAGAAAGGATGACTCATCTGACGCTGCAGTGACAAGTGGCCAAGGGAAGGGAGCAGAGGCATTCTGAAAAGAGGCACCAGGGTGTACCCCACGGCCTTGATGGGGTGTGAGCACAGCTGCTGCAGGGCCAGAGTGGGGTCACGGGAAGTCTTGTTGAGGTAACCTTGGACTTTAGACTAAAGGCCATGAGAGATTTTAAGCAAAGGAGTAAGATCCTCAGGTTTGTCCTTTACAAAGGTAACTTGGGCCCAGCCGGTGTGGCTCAGTGGTTGAGCATGGACCATGAGTCAGGAGGCCGCAGTTCTATTGCTTATAGGGGCACATGCCCCGGTTGTGGGCTCGATCTTCTGGGGCATGCAGGAGGCAGCTGATCAATGGTTCTCGCTCATCATTGATGTTTCTATCCCTCTCTCCCTCTCCCTTCCTCTGAAATCAATAAAAACTTATTTTTAAAAAAGCTTGGGTGGTTATTTGCAGGATGGGTTGCAGGGACTCGGGCTAGAGTCAGGGATTGGGGGTTGGGACTGACCCAGTGAGGGACTGAGAGGCGTGGAGAGGACGGCAGCTTCCGAGGTGCTCAGAAGCTGGAACGACCGAGCATAAGGTCAAACTCATGTTGGCCACGAGCAACCAGGCGGCGGCGGGACCACTTCAGGTCTCTATCTTGCACACCTGGATGAGTGGTGATCAGGTTCATGGGGGTGAACAACTCAGAAGACAAAGACCAGGCTTTGGGCCACGTTATATTAGAGTGACTGTGGGCGTCCAAGCAGGTACCCAGGTGGATGGGAGCTCAGTGCACGGGCTGGGGCGGTCAGGCAGGCGCTGGCGCCTCTCACCCACCGGCACTCTGAAAGACGCCCACCTCAAGCAGCTCCCAGGCTGGTGCTCAGGAGACAGGAGGCAGGAGCCCACTTCTGTGAAGTATCGAAAGTGGTCAGATTCACAGAAACAGAAACAGATGAGGGGCTTGCCTGGGTCCAGGGGCAGGAAAAAAAAGGGGGGGGGGGAGGAATTGTGTTCTGATGGGTGCAAGCTTTCAGGCGGCAAGATGTGAAACTTCCAGAGGTCCATTCACAACCACATGGATAGACTTACCTCCACTTACACGTGGTTGAAATGGTAAATTTTATTATTTTTTATCCTATGTAATAAAAAGCTAACGTGAAAATTGTCCCATCCACCAGGAGTTCAACCAGAAGTTCATCAGGGAGTTGAACCAGGGGGCGGGGCCGGCCGGCCAACCACCCACGGCCCCTCCCCCTGGCCAGTCTGGCTGGATTGGCCCCAATCGGGGTGGACTGGCTGGACCCCACCTGTGCACGAATTTGTGCACCAAGCCTCTAGTCACAATAATAAAAGAAGGCAGGGGATAGGACTCAGGAGGGGGAGGAGGTAACCCTGCCAGCGTCCAATGCCCACGCTAGGAGGAGATGCTGCCCTCTGTGATGCCCTGTTGCCCCTCTCTCGGGGAGGGTTAAGTTGAAATAGAGAGTTAGTATTAAACAGTGTGAAGCAGGAACCTTCAAAATGTTTATGCCCCTTGACCTACATATGGTCTTCCACTGCCTGAACTCAATGCCCCCAAAACCCAAAAAACAATGGGGGGAAAGGTCATTGAAAATATTAGATATAATTTGGACACTAAGTATTCAGTATTAGAAAACAAATAATTAAACATAGTTGAATACCATACAACTGTTATAAACCTTCACAGAGAATTTACAACAAAGTGGGAAATACTTATAAAGTCAAGTGAAACAAAATTCAGGATACGAAATTGAGTATATATTTTGATCATAAGTAGGTCAGACCCAACTCGGCACAGAAGAGCCCAGAGAACACAGGCTAGCATGTTTATATTTAGACTAGAGGTCCGGTGCACAAAATTCATGCACGGGGCTGCAGGCCTGTTCCCCCCAACTGTCCTCCCCTGCAGGCCTGGTCACCACCAACTGCCCTCCCCTGCTGGCCTGATTTCCCACAACTGCCCTCCCCTGCAGGCCTGATCGCCCCCAACTGCCCTCCCCTGCCGGCCATCTTGTGGCGATCATCTTGTGTCCACATGGGGGGCAGCCATCTTTGACCACATGGGGGCGGCCATCTTGTATGTTGGAGTGACAGTCAATTTGCATATTACCTCTTTATTATATAGGATACTGTTGGTTGGGGCCATCGGTGATAATTTTCACATTTATTTTTCTTTATTTTCTAAATTTCTATATTACGCATATATTATTTTACAATGGAAAACATAACCTATATAAATTCTTTTTTCTTAATTTCCCTACAAAATTTTCTGTAATTCCTTCAACTTAAAGAGAGGTGATTTGCATTTAGCTCAAAGCTGCAACAGGTTATGACGTTGGTGACTTATAACTGTGTCAAAAGCCAAAGGGAAGGAGAAACCATCTTTTAGTAAAAACTTAGAAAGACTGAGGATCCCTCAGACATTCCGGTCGTCTGTCTCCTTGCTGCGCTTGTGTGGGAAAGAGGAAGCGGATCTCAGCACCAGGACGTGATGTCAGACAGTTTAGCTGATTGTAAGTGCTGCACAAGCAAATTAAGACCTTCCCTTTAATTGGGCGTAATGGGTCAGACGAGGTAATAGGCCACCTGTGGCTGGCACGAAGCCAGGTCCCAGGAGCCCCCAGACCACAGCTTTGGTGTTGAGCGGCCCAAGGTCAGCGGCGATGGCTTTTGATGCCATATCGAGTTACACAGGCTGTCACAAAGGCATACTCAGGCAAAACCCGAGGGTCCGATTTGGGTTGCAATGTGTTGATAAAAGAAAAAACGGTATGGAATAGTTAAAAGAATTCATTTCTTTAAAAATAATCAGCAACCAAGTGAGTAAAGAGCACTTCTTATGTGCCAGGGACTTTTCTAAGCATCTCATGTGTATTTCACTTGCCAACAGGCCTGTGGAGTCGATTCTATCAGCAGCATCACAATCATCGCCACTTTGCAGATGAGGAAACTGAGGCACAGTGAGACCGACTCCAGGTCACACAGCTTCCTGTGGCAGAGCTGGGACTTGAACCCAGGGAGTGAGACTGTTGCCTCTGTTCCCGACTCTCTGCTGTTTCACCAGCTCTGGCTCAAACACGCTTTCCCGGTTAACTGTGAATCCAGACGCCGCAGAAGCCAGAGCCTAAATGTGGGGCCGTGTCTGCCGGACGCTCCCGCCTCTGCATGGGGCATAGGACTGCAGGGACAGCATTTGGGGGTGAAAAGCCCAGCCGAGACGGAATCAGCAGACCTAAATTACCAGGAGACACAAATGTCACACGCTTCACTCACACATGGTATTTCGACCTCGGCATGACGCTGAGCTGATGGATGAGGAGCATTCATGGAGCAAGCCCAGCCCCGGAGCAGGAAATGTCCTCGTGTAGATTTGCCAGGTGGCGGGGTCATCTTGGCCACAGCGAGGGTGACACTGCATTGCGGTCGAAGAAGCTCCTAAAACCAGGGACGCTTCCTGGGCCCACGTGCGTTTTGGCGAGGACGTGCCCTCCACATTCATAAGCTTTACCTTGCGAGCGGTTCTGAGTGATGAGATGAAATCCCCGCCCCCTGCCCTGTCCTGCCCGGGATGCAAATAATTCATCCCTTTGTCCAGCGTCTTCCCGCCCGTTGGTCACTCGGTAGCGTCTGTTATCAGATCTGTCTCGGCATCACAGGGCTTGTGCTCACATCGCCTTATTCACTTCACAATGCCCCAGTCACACGACTCTTATTACAGTGTGTTGTTATAATTGTCCTATTTTATTGTTGCTGCTGTTCATCTCTTGCTGTGGCTCATATAGAGAATAAGCTTCATCATAGGCAAGTATAGGCAAAACCACAGTAACACCGGGATGGGTGCCAGCCACGGTTTCAGGCATCCCTGAGGTCATGGAACGTGTCCCCTGTGGACGCTCTGGCTCTGTCTCAGCTCATCTCCTGCATATGTTGCAAACATCAGGTCTTCACCAACAGGAAGAGCGAAACATAGTAAGGTGTTAAATAAAGTCTAATTTTCTGACAGCATAGCCAGCATTTTAGAGGAAAAACACCAACATCAGGATTGGAAATGCTGTCAAAGAAATTCCAGGAGTTGCTACAGCTTTAAGGCAGTGGATGAATGGGCCTGAAGATGCCCCTGACTGAATTCAAATCAGCCAGACAGCCATACGCCCAGGAGCAGATGTCTTTGGGGTTTCTCCAAGCCACGTCACCTCTCATCACCCAAGCGTCACTGCACCCTCTGCCGTCTCCAGGGGCACCTTTGCCCAGCCCCATGCTGGCAGAGGGCTGTCTGCAGGCTGTCATCTGGGCCTGCGGTTGGAGGTGTCCAGGGGCCGCCATGCCAGCACCCACCCCCACCCGGCCCCCGACCGCCACATGGCCTGGCGGCGCGCACACAGCTCGCTCCGGAGGAGCTGGGCCGTCTCCCAGGGAGTCCGTGTCGGAGCACAGAGTGGACGCTCTGGCTCTGCTCAGCTGCCCTTGAACCACATAAAGGGAAACCTTCGAGGTCTGGGCCTCCCGGGAAACGGTCGCTCCCTGTGTCCCTTGTCATCTGTTTGTCCCACACCACTTCTTCCAGGGCCCACGGCACGCCAGGCCTGTGGGCACCCGACAGGTGTCGGTCAGCGAGTAAAAAGGCCTTGTGCCTGTCCGGGTCCCACAGCCACTGGGAGATGAATCTTCACTCGAGCGAGGGAGCCAGACTTCCTGTCCCCTCCCTCGTGGGCCCTTCTGGGCATCTCAGACGCAACAGCACCAACAGCTAACACTGAAAATGCTCCCTGGTCTTAGCCGTCTAATGACCACAGGCGTAGAATAGTTCTCCGAGGAGCAGGCCTCCAGGCCCGCGGCCTCTGTGCGTGCGGGGGGATCCACTCCAGGTCAAGTCTCCCCGTTCAGATTATGTGTGAGGAAAGGGACGAAGATGGGGCTGGGTGAGGGCTTCGTTTGGCCATGCCCAGTTCATCAGCATTTTGAAGTACAATGGAAGATACTTTGGGGAGGACCCAAATACTCACCACTTTGTCACATTTCTCCGACTGGCATTGGTAAGAACCCCTAACTCAGTGGCAGCCAGCCCCGTTCTCCAGATCGGGACCCGTGAGCTGCTTGCAGGAGGAGGCTCGCGGGGGCCAGGGGGGAGGCCCTCGTGAAGCGGCTGCTCACTCGTGTCCTGGCTCTCACCCTGCTTTGGAAGACAGGGTCACAACCCCCTGGAGCGGGACACAGACGGTCCCCAGCATTCTCTGCACACACTGCAGGCCTCGAGGTGTTCCACACTCACGTGACAGGCCTAGCTCCGACCTCAGTCAAACCCGTAGTCACCAGGTCTAAAGCCACCGGGGGTCACAGCCCACTCAGTTTCACAGGCTGGAGCCAGCATGTTTGAAGCAGAAGAAAAACCCTCCGTCACTGCACACAGCCGGGCTGAGAAAGCTCTGTCTCAGGGGGGAAGGGAGGGGCTGTGCCGGGCATTTCTGCTGAGGATCGTAGCAGGGAAACCAGTGGCCACGGGGTGCTCTCCGCAGCTCAGCCCCCCTCTCTGCACGCAGTTATTTCCCACGCTGCTTCCCAGGGCCGTCGGGGAAGCACGCAGCACCTCTCATCTCTTGCCCCCCTATTCCCAACGCTGTCCACACCCAGTCCTGAAAGAGGCGGTTTCACCGCACGCATTGCTCAGGCAATGTGTCTTTCACTTACTGGGTAAGTGTCATTCACAAAATTACAAACATGTTGCAGAGCTAAACTGGTCACGCACATACACACATGCACACACGCTTGCACATGCACACACACTTTTTGTGGTCAAAGTAGCAAAAGGTAGGATGTTTCAGGATTGGCCTGAGTCATCAGAGTTGCACGCATTCTGCCCCCCTCCCCCACCCCCCACGTTCAGGCTCTGAATCAGCCAGAGAACCATGCGCCCAGGAGCAGGTGTCTTTGCAGGTCTGCACAGGGCCTCCGGCCGGTGAGCCAGGCTGGCCGCCGTGCCCTCCAGCACGGGCAGGGGCTGAAACAGACCCCCTCGCGGTGACTTGGCTGCAGCGGGCGCTTAATCCCCCGGCGGAGCCCGACCCGGTGCGCGCCCCCGCCCCCTCACAGCTGCCTCAGCACTTCAGCAGCCTGACAGGAAGCCTGACCCACCCCTCACCTGTTGCAACGTGACTCCACTTCACTCATTCACGCTGCCAGACGGTCGGCGGATGTTTCTGCAGCCTCTGCCACGGGCTCCCATTGCACAGGGTCCCACAGGGCCCGGTGTGGGCGCTCACAGCCCAGCCCCCCCGGACCACACACTCGTAAATCTCAGTGCCGGAAGGTACAGCTGAGGCACTTGTGTGAAGAAGGCAGTGGGGCTCAAGGGCATGGCGGGAACAAAGGGGCGGCTGGGGCGGCGGGGGGGCGTCCGGCCTGGCTCCGGGCGGTCTGGTCATGGCCTGACGCTGTGGACGTGGCGATGGAGAATGGTTGGCATCTTTTTCCTAAGAGGAATTGTTCCTGAACTTCTTCTCTCTTAAGTCTCAGTTCATTGGTCTAAATTATTATCATTTTAATCCTCACCCAAGGATTTGTTGTTTATTGATTTTTACAGAGATGAAGGGGGAGAGAGAGAGACATACACACACATCAACTACCTCCCATACAAACCCCAGCCAGGGATGGAACCTGCAACCTGGGTATGAGCCCTGACCAGGAATTGAACCCGCAGCTTTTTAGTGTACAAGACAATGCTCCAACCACTGAGCCATCCAGGTAGGCTCAATATTCTAAATGGATTCTTCTTTTTATATCCAACTTTTGTCCCTTTGGTCAATGTTGTTGCTGAAGTAGTTCACCCTATTCCTCCCCCTGTAAGGCCCAACGCCCTATGAGAGTAGACTTTGTTCCCTGCTTGATCCTCAACATCTACTAGTAGGACAGCAGCGTCTGCCTGCCTGCCTCAATAAATGTATGTGTCCCTTGTCCCTGGGCTTCATTAGGCTAACGTAGGGGCTAACATGAGTCTAATATGTGTTTCTATTATGAAAAACGACAAGGACATCCCATGCTGCCCACCGGTCTCCCCTGCTCACGGCTGAGAGCTCCTGGACACGTCCTCGCTGTGCCTGGGCACGAGCTGCTGCAGATGGTGAGACGCTGGAGACCTCGAAGGGCTGATGCAGCCCTCAGTTCCCGCGCCCTCCGAGCATGAGGCCCTGGCGTGAGCCATGAGGGACGGGACAAGCACCTCTCGCCCACCGCCCCCATCCCCAGCCCGTCACCTCTTTTCCACAGGTGCCGATGCAGTGTGGCTGTGTGCTGTGCACTTGAGGATCTGCAATGAAAACTCTTCTGATATTTACTCACAGCTCCTGTTTCCCTGGGACCTGGCCTGAGTCCACGAGGGGCTTGTCTGGAGACAAGAGGCAGATTCGGAATCTCTTCTCTCTGCGGATCATCGAGACTTGGAATTGGGCCAGACCTGTTAGCTCAACACTCCCTTAGGGTGAGCGAGACCCGGGAGGCTACTCAGTGTCCCTGCCACAGGGACTGCCCTGTGAGCCCACCCTCCCCGGCACACCTGGTTTCCAGCAGTGACCTCAGTCAACCCTGAGCTTGAAATTCCTTCTTTTACATGGAAACATGGGTTGGCATTGAAATTGACCATGAGCCTGACCAAGCCTGTGTATATTGTACATAATGTTCAGATTTTATATAATTCATCCTATATAATAAAGAGGTGATATGCAAATTGACCCTCATGCCCTCACAAGATGGCTGCCTACAACCAGGCCAGCAGGGGGGTTAGTGAGGGACGATCAAACAACTGAACAGCAGGATACGTGGAACAACCAGGCCGGCAGGGGACCCACAAACAGGCCGGCAGGGGGGGTCAGTTGGGGGTGACCAGGTCAGAAGTGGGGGCAGTAAGGGGTGACCAGGCCAGTAGGGGGGGTGCAGTTGGGTGCGACCAGGCTGGCAGAGGGGGCAGTTGGGGATGATTAGGCTGGCAGGGGGGCAGTGAGGGGCAACCAGGCTGGCAGAGGGGGACAGTAAGAGGCGACCAGGCCGGTGGGGCGCCAGTTAGGGGTGACCAGGCAGGCAGGTAGGTGAGCGATTAGGAGCCAGCGGTCCAGGATTGTGAGAAAGATGTCTAACTGCCAGTTTAGGCCCGATCCTGCGGGCCTAAACCAGCAGTAGGACATCCCCCAAGGGGTCCCAGATTGGAGAGGGTGCAGGCTGGGCTGAGAGGGATCCCCGCCCACCCCGTGCATGAATTTCGTGCACTGGGCCTCTAGTATTTACATAATATTCTGGAGCTGGTGTATGTCCAGAAAGCTCGGAGAACTAGACATGCACCCAGACAGTGTGGCTACTGGGGAACACTGTGGGAGACACTCAGCTTCTCTCTAACCCGTGGGCGCTCTGTCAGTTGAACAATCACAACAGCAACTGGGAGAGAGAGTGGACCTCACAGTAGACACCACGGGTCCTCTCGGCACGCCCGGAGCAAGCAGACCACTGCCATTCCTCAGACCTGAAGGGCAGCTTGCTCGGTGGTACTGGGATCGGCACAGGACGCTCACCAACTGCTCGCCGAGGGCTTTGTGAGTGCCCATGTACACTAGAAACCCTTTGTATATGGAGGCAAATTGATTTGTTTTTGTTTGTTTGCTCAACAATAACACATAGTTACTGGCAATGCACTAGGGACTCTCCTAGTCACAGTCATAAACAAAGGAGATGGGTCACTGTTCTTGGGAAACTTACCATAATAAATGACTGGATTAGCTGCCCCAGGCCATCCAGCCCCCTCCTCCCTTGCATTCTCGAGTGTAAAGGCCGAAAAAATAAAATGCTCATGTGCCCAACATCCCTTCCTATTCGGGGTAGAGGATGGCATAGCGTTCCGAGTCCAGGCAGAATATCCCGAGGACGGTTCCCCTTGAAGCCAAATAAAAGACTTTGACCCTTTGACCTTTCCCTTCTCCTCGTCTGGGACACAGACGAAATGCCCAGAGGTGCAGCATCTGTCTCATGACCTTGACATGATAATCACCAGGAGGAAAGTGAGGATGTTGAGGGTGGCAGCGTCGGAAGTAAGCCAGAGCCAGAGTCCTTGAGGACGTCGCTGACACAGGCTTGACCTGCCTCCCCGGGTGGCTGACATGTGAGACAAATGAAGATCTTCCATTGAGGCATGTTTATTCTTTTTTTTTTTAATTTTATTTTATTGTTTAAAGTATTACAAACAACAGTACATATGTCTCCTTTTTTTCTTTTTTTTTTCTTATTCTCAGTCACTCACTTCCCTAACTCACAGAGGACTTGGGGTTGTAGGTGGGAAGCTATTTTAACCAAAGTCTGTGCGGACATCATCTCCGAGATGGCATTTCTAGCTGCCACCTTAGTGATCAGAAGCAGCCGCCCGTGAAGATCTGGGAGGCAGAATCCCAGGCGCAGGAACAGCGAGTGCGAAGGCCCTGAGGCAGAAATCCACGGCCTGTGTTCAAGAGCAGTGTAGAGCCCGGTGTGCCGGGAGCACCGTGGCACGGGGCCGTGCGCCACCCTGGAGGTCCTGGAGCGGCAGAGCCTGGGCGTGGACAGCCTCGGAAGCTGGGGCCAGCGCTCTGGCTGCCTTCCTGACCCGAGGGGAGAAGTTGGCACAGATGGATTCGCGCTAGATGGATCTGAGGTGATTTCGGAGGCAAAGCCCTCAGCAGCACTTGTGGATGGACTGAATGGAAGGTCAGTGGAAAGAAGGGAGGCAGATTACTTAGCTTTTTTATCTGCGGGAGCCATTATGTAGGTGGGGAGAATGTGAAGGTCTGGGTGGGGAGAGGGAAGGACAGGCAGAATTGGCAAGCGTGTTTTAGGTTAGAGATGCCAGTGGCCATGCCATATGGGAGGCTGGGCACATGAATCCGAAACTCCAGGGAGAAGCCAGCGCTGGGACAGAAATCTGGAAGCATCACATGCAGATGGCATCAACGCTGGGCTCCTGACCTAACTTCCTGGCTGAGATACTTGGACATTGACACAGAGATGGAGGCGGGAAACCACCACAGGGGACGAAGAAGGAGCATCCGGGGAATCGAGACAAAAACCAGGAAGCTTTGAGAAAGGTGTTTCAAGGAGGAGAATCAGCAGCTTTGTTGAATGATGCCAAGAGGTCTGGGAAAATGAGACAGAGGCGAGGTTGCTGGGTTTCTCACTCATTACGTGTTTGGTTTTCTTGCTAAGAGCAGTTTCAGGAAGAGGAGGGAAGAAGCCGGGTTTGAGGGGGTTCGAGACAAAATGAGTGATGAGCAGATGAAGCAGGGCCTCTCTTGAGGAGCAAAAAAATTGGGACAGTGGCTGCCGGGGTCTGGGCCAATGGAGGGTCAGGGAGAGTTTCAGTCAGAAGAAAGCCCGCTGCTGTTGCCTGCAGTCAGGAGGGAGGGGGGCGGGTCTGTTACTTATTGAGCTCCTTTACAGATGGCCTTTCACCCTCTCCACAAGCTGTGACCGGGAGTTTCCACCCCCTTGTGGACAGGAGGCAGGCAATACCCACACTGCGCCCTGCCCTGTCAGCAGCTGTGTGGCCTGGACCACTTACTGAGCCCACATGCCTCGGTTTCCTCATCTGAAACATGGGTTCATCAAAACTCATTCGAAAACTGATTAGATTTAACTAGTCAAAAATGGTGCTTACTTCAAATGAATGAAAATGAAGCCACGCGTGTAGAACACGGCGCCAGGCCTCACGCGTGGCCAGTGCTCAGTGAATATCCGTGCTCTCCAGAGAGGAGAAGGGAGAGCCCGGAGGTTAAGCATCTCCACTCGTCGAACAAATCTATTGAGCGTCTAGTGTCCGCTCAGCCCCTCTGAGGCCAGAGCCCAGCAGGAGCGAGCCCCGAAGTGTCCCTGTCCTCACAGAGCTTCGAGTCGGTGAGACGACAACAGCTACGGCTCATGCAGACCCACTGTGTGCCGGGCCTGCGCTCCCCAGGGGCGATTACGCCGCCTTCCCAGGGGTATCACTGTGCACAGAGTGAAACCCAGCTCCAGGGAAGTAACCCCGTGGGCGCGCGCGTCCCTGAAAGCAGAGCATTGGAGGTGCTGACGGGCCTTCCTTGCCTCGCCTTCCTCGGTGTCTCCCCTCGTGGCTGAGCGAACGAAGGACACAGTGGGACAGGAGCAGGTTAGATCCGGTGCGGGGGCCAAGGCCAGTGTCCCGGCTGCACGGTGGCCCCTCAAAGTCCCTCTGCTGGGTCCTAACCCCAGGAGCTCAGCACGGACTGTCCGTGGAGGCGGGCCTTTAAGAGGTGATTCACTTAAAACGAGTCACACGCTGGGCCCTGATCTAATGTGCCGGCCGGCCGTCCCTGTAGCAGGAGGTTGGCAAGGCCGGTACGGGAGGGGGATGGGGGAGGGGGGGCAGACCGCGTGAGGTCGCGGCGAGAAGGCGGCCATCAGCGAGCCGAGGAGCGAGGCCTCGGAGAAACCCAGCCTCCAGCGCCTGGAGCTCGACTTCCAGCCTCCAGACCGTGAGAAGTCAGGTGCTGCGCGTCAGCCGCCCGCCTGCGGCCCTGGGCCCGGCGGCCCAGGAGGACAGTGCCAGGAGCCGGTGCAGCGGCCTCGGGTCCCGGCGGCCCGGGAGGACAGTGCCAGGAGCCGGTGCAGCGGCCTCGGGTCCCGGCGGCCCGGGAGGACAGTGCCAGGAGCCGGTGCAGCGGCCCTGGTCCCGGCGGCCCGGGAGGACAGTGCCAGGAGCCGGTGCAGCGGCCCTGGTCCCGGCGGCCCGGGAGGACAGTGCCAGGAGCCGGTGCAGCGGCCCTGGTCCCGGCGGCCCGGGAGGACAGTGCCAGGAGCCGGTGCAGCGGCCCTGGTCCCGGCGGCCCGGGAGGACAGTGCCAGGAGCCGGTGCAGCGGCCCTGGTCCCGGTGGCCTTGCGAAGGCACTGACCCTCCTCTGACCAGCGGAGCAGGCAGGCGGGCCCCGCGGCAAGCTCTGAGGACAAGGCAGCCATCGCCGCCCTCGGTGGACAGCCGGGAAGGATCAGGAAGACACAGGTGACGTGGAGAGGATGCCTCCCGGGGACTTCCCGGCATCGGGTGGAGCCGAGAGCATTCCAGGGAGAGGGCCCGGCGCCCAGCGACCCTCCTCGTACCTGGTTCTTACCAGGCCCTGCAATCGCAGCCTCCTTCTGGCGTTACCGCTTTATTGGGCTTAAGCACAAGCCAAGGTCTATTGTCCCCACCTCCCCGGTGGGGAAGCTGAGGCCCAGGAAGGGGGCAGGTCCGGGCGCACAGCGGCTGCGGAGGGCACAGCGGGCGGTGCGGCTGGGCGAGGCTGGGCAGGAGCCAAGAGGTGGACAGAGGGTTTTATTTTGGAGGACAGGGAAGATCAGTGACCGTGGGTAAAAGGGAGGAGGGAAGAAACAGTGAAGATAGGAAGAAGGTGGCTGGCAAAGAAAGTTCTGGAAGGAGCGCAGAAGCCCAAGATAAAGTGCATGTGCAGGTGGGGGAGCTGGGGTGGTGAGCACAGCCTGAGTGACCTTGAAGAAGGGTCAGGATGGGCTGAGAGGCGGGAGGGTGGCCTCCACCTCGGGCCTGGTGTGGTGTTTTCTTTCTTCCTTCTTTCGTTCCTTCTTTCTCTCTCTCTCTTTCCTCCCTTCCTTCCTCCCCCTTTTCTCTCTCTCTCTTCTTTCCTCTCACCCCTGGGGGCGGGCTGCCTGTGGCCACAGCTGTCACGGGGTGCTGCCAATGGCTCTCACCCGTGCACACCGTCCTTCCACTGCGGAGGCCCTGCAGGCAGGAGCTGCCTTCGCCCTGGCTCACCCCTCAGCCCCGGAGGCCCAGGCCCTGCCCCTTCCCACGCACCCAAATTCTGCCTCTTTCCCGCGCAGCTCAAAGGGCCCTCCTGTGACCCGGCCCGTCTCTACACGGGAGCGTTCCTCTTCCTTGGAAAACCCTAACTATCTTCTCCGTCCCCCGCTGCGTGTTTCAGCCACCTGTCCGTCTCTCCCTGGTCTCCTAAGACGGGGTGATGTCCTAAGCTGCTCTTTAAACAGCGCGGGAGGGAGGGTCGTGTGTGCCGCGGGGCACAAAGTGCGCTCATGCCCTCGGTATTGGTAAGTCTGATGGTCGGTGAGCCAACTGTTTGCAGAGGAAGCAACTCGCATTTCAGAGGCGCGGCCCTTCTGCGGGGCCTGCGCGGCCGCGGTCTGTGTGGTCTAATGAGGGGTCTCAGGAGATTAGCCGTGGAGTAACGGGAACCCGCAGGAAACCAGGGCGACGTGAAGTCACTTCGGCGAGGAAGGAAAGGGCCTCACCTCGGGGTGAGGGCAGGAGCAGGAGGCTTAATTGTTACCATGGCCGGTGAGCCGTCCTGCCCGAGCTAATGGGAACCTGACGCACCGGCTTCCTGCGCCCGCCGCCCGCCTGGACTTCAAACAGACAGCCGCCTGCAGGCCCGCGGCCCGAGCCCGTTCACTTCCTCTCCGACCAGGAGCAGCGCCCGCCGCTCCCACCCAGGGGCTAGAGCAGGCTGCCCAGGACCTGGCAGGGCTCTGGGACCACCCCACCCCCTCCCTCCGCACCCCGAAAGTCCTCAGACGTATCTCAGTGGCCCCCAGGTGTGAGAGAAAGCTCTGGGGCATTTGCCATCCCTCCTGGGCTGGGGGGGGGGGGGGGGGGAGCAGGAGCGGGGAGGACCAGGTCTGCACGTGCGAGGGTGGCATCGGGCCCTGAGCGTTGGCAGTGCCAGGAAAGAGCCCAGGCGGCCCGGCCTTCCGGCTGGCCCTCGGCTCTGGCTCCAGGTCCGACTTGGGGCTGCTGTTCTGCCCCGGCTCTGGCAGGCAAACGCTGGGGCCTAGGCCAAGCAGCCTGGAGCTTATGTGACGGAGAGGCGTCTGCCGTCGGGGTGGGGGCAGCGCTGAGCAGGCCGGCTGCATCCCGGAGGCCGAGTCCTGGCACACGGCGCTTCCCAGCCGGTCTCCCTCTGCAAGTCCCACCGGCAGCCCCGGGGTGTGCCCGGGCCGAGGATTCTCAAGTTCCCTCTCACCTCCCTTGTGGACACGGGAGCTCCACAGGAGGTGACAGGTAGGGGTGTAAGACAGATGACAACAGCTGGGATAAACCGCCGCTCGGCATCCCTTTCCACGGGGGCGTCGGCACGCGGAATGGGAGTGAAACCGGAGGAGATGCTGCGATAGCCAGGCTGCATCCTGTCGAGAGGGGTGACTCTCCAATGACACAAAGATGAGATGGCCCGGCAGATAGCCGCTTCCGCCGGCCGCCCATCCCAAACCTTCCTTCTCACTCGGTTTTCTGTACTTCCGAGGTCAGAGCTCATCTCCCTGAGAGACCGGCCTCGGGAAAGATCTGGAATCCTGAACATAGAAAAGCCACCGTTCTGCTTAATGGACACTTGCTCCACTCAAACCAACCCCTGGGGGTGGGGGTGGGGGTGGGGTGGGGGTGGGGGCGGGGAGGGGGTGAGGGCGGGGTGGGGGAGGGGTGGGGAGGAGGTGAGGGCGGGAGGTTGCACATCCTGAGCCTGTTGGCAGGTGGTGGAGCAGGGGCACCGATGGAGCTCGGCTGGAAGGAGAAGGAGATAACCCTCAGAAGAGCAGAGACCGCTGGACTCCCTCTTAGAGACGAGGCCTTGGCGAGCTGCCCGCTGCGTTTGCACCTCGAGATGGCAGCCGCCTGGCAGACAGCACCTTTCTTCCCCGGGGTGCGCCTCTCACCGCAGGGGCTCGGCCATTGGCTGGGATGTCGGCGCTCAGTCCTCTCTGACCCTTAAGTTCTTCATCTTCGATAACAGTGCCCTCCCCTCGCCGCGGGGGACGCTCAGGCTGACATGCCCTGCCTTCCTCGACTTACCCATAGAACGGAGGGCGGGGGCCCTCAGAGTCTGACCTGGGTTTGAGCTCTGGCTGCTTGTCTGCCATGCGGTCCCCTGACCAATCCCTTAGCCTCGTCTTCCCTGAACTGGACTCCTCGAGGGGGAAAACAGGGCCAGATCCTCCCCTCTCCCCGGGGCGGGCGCCGAATGAGCAAACGCAAGTCTCAGAACGGACTTGAGCGGGTTTGTAAACTGTGAGGCACCGACATCCTCGCAGTCTTTGCAACTGAGTGAAATACATCGAATGCTATTGAAACCACAGCCACACTAAAGAAATCAAAGAAAAAATGTTTCTTTCTTACAAAACAATGGTCCTGCTCTGGCTTTGACTGGTTTCCTTAAAGTTCGCCTCTTTTGAGGAAGGCTTTTATAGGGAAGCTGTGACACGAACACTCACTCTTTAAGAGACCAGAAACTGAAGATTCAAAATACATGGCTGCCCCAATAATGCACGGGCTCCACGTGAGCAGATAACGGGCGCCCGGTGCCCCTGTCTCCCTGGTGGGTCACGGAGCTCAGACCCTGTGCAGCTGGAACAGCTGGGGATCCTCCGAGCCTCCTGGTGTCACAGCTTATCAGTGTTGACGGACAGACTGCATCAGGCCTCGCCTTGCTGGCCAAGCAGAAGGCACACGTCTCTGATTCTGCCGCGCCCTTTTCTCCTGGCCATGGGAAGACCAGCATTATCTGTGACGCTGGAATATACAGGAAGCAGTCGATGCGTTAATGTCACCGGGCAAATTCTATCCCTAGACCTCACTGGCCCGGCATTCTATTACTGACCCAATGCTTAGGCACTCCAAGGACTAACAGTCAACTTTTGATCATCCTCAACAGAAACAGCATAGATTTTATGAACATCATAGACACATAAGACCTTGCAAAAGCCGTGGGAAGTTCAGACAATTTGTGGCTTGAAGAATGCACTCATTCGATAAAGTAAATACAAGTGGTGCAATGGGTACCCCACCCCCCAATTCATCAATTCCTAATTCTGGAAGAAGTTAATCTGTCTGCATTTTGACTTGGGTATTGAATATTTCATATATCCATGTAGCTATAGATGTATATGACAAGCAAGGTCCTAGGGAATGCACTGGTTTTAAGCTCATCTACCTCTCACATGAGAAATTAAGCATAACCCTGAGGAAGTCTGAATTCACTTCCTCAGAAGAGGAACAGGTAAACACCAGCAAATGCACTTACTGTTTATCCCACAGGTACTTAGTGAGTCCCCGCTGTGTGCCAGGCTCTGTGCTGGGCACTGAGCGTCCGTGGATGAATAGAGAGATGCGTCCCTACCCTCAGTGCTGTCACTCTGATACAAAACAGCTCCCCTCCCCTTGGCCTAAGGAAGGAGAGCCTCGGAGAAGAAAGCCATCGCGCCCTCATGGTGACTGTCACTATGTACTGGGCCGGGGCTAGGACAGTCACTTGGTCACCTGTCAATGCACTGAGGCCGCCAGAGCCGCATCCTGGCCCAGCGGTGGCAGTGCGGCTCTGGAGCCGGCCGCCCCGTGAAGCCCCGCTCCCCGCTCTCTAGCTGTGTGCTCTGGGCCGAGACACTCGATCTCCCTGAGGATCTGCAGAGAGGGGTCGCGTTAATGCCCACCCCGTAGGGCTGCGTAACGACTAAGTCAAACCAGACAAAGCCCCTAGGACGTCCTGGAAAGCAGCAGGTGATCAATACCTGCCCCGCTCCCCTCCGGCTCCCACACTGCAGGGCCCAGGCAGGATTCCTTCCGCTCCCAACACCCGCAGCTTCCCTCGCTGCCATCCCCAGCCCCTCCTGTGCACACGACGCCCCAGCAGCTGATGGCCTCGCCTGTCTTCTGTTCCCAGCAAAGGCTGCTTGTACCCTTCAAGGCTTGGCTCAAGCTCACTTCCTCCGGGAAAGCTTCCTCCTTACCCTGACGGCCAGTGGCCGGGCCCTCCGCTCTGCTCACGGCAGCTGTACTCGAGCCGGACTCTAACACGGAACCCCACGTGCGTGTGTGTGTCCCATCCCGGCAAAGGGGCTGCTATAGGCCACAGGAGGGGTTCTATCAATGTTAGTTATATGAACAAACGAATTAGTGAGTAAACGGGCAGGTGGGAGAGAGGAAGGAGGGGAGGGAGGGAGACCTGGGACAACCTAATTGGGTTACTTCCATGTAACGTGTGGAGCAGGAGTGAGAGAAGCTTGAAGAGCTCTGGGCTCATGATTATCGCCTCATCCAGATTCTACATAAAGACACAAGGGCAAGCAGAGATTGGGTCAAACACGGGGCAGCTAACTCTTCAGGTGACCTGGCCATCCACGCACTCTGACCACACCAGGGCCCGCACGCAGTCCCGAGACAGCGTCTGCACCCCCCTCTGTCCTTACGCCCACGAAGCCCTGCATTTCCCACGAGGGGCGGCTACCCACAGCCCGGAGCGGGTGTCCAGGTCCAGGCGTGCCCAGTTCCCCCAGCGCTCCCGCTTCAGGACGCTTCTCACAGAAACTCAACCTTCCTTCAGCCGCAACCCAAGCCCGTGACTGCTGTCCTCAGAGTTGGCTCATTCTTCCCACCTCTGGTTCGAACACCAGCACTCCCAGCCCCCAAGGAAAAGTGAACTCCCCCAACCCGAAGACGCCAGGCACATCCACATTCTCCAACACGCGCTCGCTGGGAGAGCGGAGGTGATATTGTGTTTGAATATCATCTAGACCAGCGCTCGCCAACCGGTGGGCCACAGACCACCGGTGGTCCGTGAGGTCCGAAAGGTTGGCGACCGCTGATCTAGACAATGAAGAAAGATCACAGAAGGTCTCCTCCTTCATCGAGATCTCCGAAAGGGGCAGGTACCGTGTTCATGGGTGTAGAAGAGTCAGCTGGTAAGAGCACTTCATTCCCCCACGCTGAAGAGCAGCGAGCATTAGAATAACACAGTCTAGCTTTTCAAGGTTCACAATGGGATCTCCGTAGCCCCATGTCTCTGTCCCCTTCCTCAGCCTCCTGCTGTGAGCTCACCTCGGCGCTTAAGGAGCTATACCCCCTGCTTGATGTCTGGTGCCCAAGGTGACCAGCTGTCCCCAGACAGCGTCACTCTGGGACCTGCTCCCTCATTCAGTCGTTATTTCGTGACCTGGGGGGGCTATGCCACCAGCAAAGGGGTAACAGTGAGCACAGTCGCCCTCTGCCCTGGGAAGTTCTGACGTTGGTGAGTCTGGGTAGGAGACCATTTGCGTGTGTGTACAAAATACATGTAACTAATAAATGCATTTTTAAAAGTAAGTTTTTATTGATTGTAGAGAGAGAAAAAGGGAGACGGATAGAGAGATACAAACATGGATGAGAGAGACACATCAGTTGGCTGCCTCCTGCACGCCCCACACTGGGGATGTGCCCTGACCAGGAATCGAACTGGTGACCTCCAGGTTCCTGGGTCGATGCTCAACCACTGAGCCACACAGGCCGGGCCTGATAAGTGCATTTTAAAAATATCCCGTAAGAATTGAATTTTAATCTAATTTAATTTTTAACAAAATGAGATCCCTGTGTCCTCCGGCACAGCATCTGGGCTGTCGTAGGCACTCCGTCAATGGCATTTCCGTTCCTCCTGGCTTTGGAAATCAAGTCGTATTCAAGATGCATTGGAGGCCTTGACACTTTTGGCATCGAATCCTGCTGCGCCGAGGGGCTGTCCGCGGAGAGCACCGGAGCGTGTTCCCGGGAGACCTGGTGCTCTCCGCCCGTCGAGGAGCGGTAATGGCAAGGCGGTCTCGGGAGCTTGCGAGCCTCAGTCCCTCACCTGATAGATGGGAGAAATAGGGCACTCACCTGCCTTCCCTCCCAGAGGCTCAGCAAGTGTGACCTGGGCCGGCCGCTCCTTAAGGTTCTCACTTACGGTTCACACATCCTCCCAGAACGTGGCCTTGGGACTGCTGCTCTGGGACCAGGGTGTCGGCCCCTCTGCGGGTCGGGGTGGGGTGCCTGCCTGCTCTCGGGTGCCATCCCTCCGCTGTTGTTCCCATGGAGGTGCATGGATGGAGCAGCGGACCCCACAGCTGGCAGACCCTGCGCCTGAGGGAAGCCAATGCCCCCAAGGTGACCTTTGGAAAATCCTATATAATAAAAGGCTAATGTGCAAATTGTCCCCTCAATGGGGGAGGATCAGGGGTGGGTCCAGCCGGCCAACCACCCGTGGCCCCTCCCCCCAACCGGCTCTGCCCCCGATCGGCCACCCCCCCATCGGACCCCACCTGTGCATAAACTCGTGCACCAGGCCTCTAGTCTTTAATATAAAAGAGTAGTTCTTCAGTCTGGGGGAGTTGTGGACTCTTGAAAGTCAGTTGAATCCATAAGAGCTCGCTGTCGGGGGTTGGGGGGACACATAGTTCATTTGCATATGAGTGTTTAATACAAGTTCAGGGACTCACGGGCTCCCTGCGGTCTCCCATGCACCCTTGGGTGTGCAGCTGACCTCAGGGAGCCCTCATGGCACCCATGTGCTGGTCAGGGTTCTCATTTCCTCTTCCTGTGAATCCCCAGCCCAGCAGAGGGGCGAGCGCCTAAGAATTCAAGCCCGAGTGGGACTGCCCGTCCCTGCCTCCACGCCGGGGCCTCTGTCTCTGACACAGGGGTGACCATCCGTCCCCGGGCATCCTGGCCAGTTTCCTCGGGCCCGGACACTGCAGACTCCCCTGCGCCATAATAAACACGGATCTCCACGGACCTCCGGGACCCTCAGGACCTTGGGGGAGTCCTCTCTTGCGGTCATTTTCTCATGCACAGCGCTGGGCTCAAATGCAAACCTGGAGATTGAGGGACGCTGGCAGCCTGGGGCTGTTTGCTGCCGGTTCAGGGGAGGCTGCCCTGGGAGTGTTGGCTCCAGCCTCTTGTCGAGTGACAGGGAAAGGAAAGGGTCGTTGGAAAGCTCCGGTTCACAGCCTGGCGAGTACAGGATGCTGGGCCCTGGCCGCCCTGGACAGAGGCGCTGCTGCAGCCCGGGCCAATGCGCCCCACTCCCTCCTCCTGGAAGGTTCCGCCCCCCAACCCCCTCCCCCCGCCAGGGGTGGCTGCAAAGCAGCTGACTTCTCGCCCTCTCTAGTAGGACTGCCAGTGTGCCCTCTAAAGCCCTCCCCCATTTTCCAGCCCTCCCCGCCTCCCCTGGAAGGCTGGCATCTGGGCCGCTGGAAGGGCGTTGGGTGAGGAAACAGAGAAGGGAGATTAGGGCAGTGCCTGCAGCCAAGTCCTGGCACCGAGGCTCACGTTGCATGTTAATGAAACGCTATAAAACATCAAACCCGAAAGGTACCAGTTAAAGCCGCCCAAATCCTCGCTGGAGTTTGGCTCTGCAGCTGTGGGTCTGGGAGGCCGAGTCGTTCCCATACTTCCCTAATCGCACTTGGCCTCCATTAAAGACACTCAGACTCCCTCCCAAGCAGGGCGTGTTTCACGCTGACCGCCCATCTCCCCCTGACACGGCGGAGCCTGCCGTCTAAAGCCCGGGAGAGGCCGCGTGCAGTAATTAAGTTAGCTGCGAGCTGCCTGAGCTGCCGGGATCTCACCGCAGCTGCCTCCTCCCCCTCCCACATCCTCCTGCAGGCGTGTGTGTGTGTGTGTGTGTGTGTGTGTGTGTGTGTGTGTGTGTGAAGGAGGTGCTGTTCCCACAGCTCTGATCTAATTCAGCTGAAATTCAATCTCCGTGTGACCAACCTCAGCCAGCGCTCTCCCACCCGCCACCGGGCTCAGCGCTGTGTGCCGCCCTCCACGGCCCCTGGGTATAGACTTACCGTGTCAGTGGGCCTCCCCGGGGCCTGCCTGCTGCCCGGACGCTCACCCCGCATCCCCGGGCTCTCAGGGGAACACCCTATCCCTGCCACTCAGCGGCTGAAAGGGGCGGCTGAGTTATCGCTGGAGAAAAGGCAGCTGAGCCCGAGGAGGCTGAGAACCCGAAACAGATGTAAAAGACATCAGGGAGCTCTCGGAGGATCTTCCGTGCCCAGAAAGATTTATGACCCCTTTTAACCTTTAACGTGGGTTGAACTGGGCTTGTGTTATAGCCAGGAAACAAGGCCGGCAGTCACACAGTCCCCAGACGTGCGGCCTGGCCTGCCCAGGGGCCCGGGGACCCCGGCTTCCCGCTTTGCCGCTCTGCCTTGAGCTGGAGCGGTGGGTGGGAACATGCCATCCCTGACAGCCCGAAGCCCGGGCTGCGACCTGAACTTGCAGGAGCAGCTGTAGGGGAGCCAGGAATGCCGGTACCTGTGAGAAGGCGGGGTGCCGGCCAACACGCCAGCGGAGCGGTGCGGCCTGGCTTTCTCCCCCTTTTTTTCTTTTCTGCCTAATTGTCACTTAATCGTGTTATACTGGATCAGACACACTTTCTTTGACGAGAAAGCTTTGAACTTTGCTTTGCACTTCCTGCAAGAAGAGGATTTCCACCCGGAGGCAGGGAGGGGCTCGGGCAGGCAGGGTGGCGGCCCTTTGACAGGCCTGTGAAGCCCGAGGGAAGGGTTTACAGAGGCAGCTGAACTCCCCACGACGTGTCACGGCAAGCAGGCGCCTCCGGAACCGGGCCTGCTCTCCTGCCTGCTGCCTCAGCTCTGGGCGCCCACACCTCCTCCCAGGCCCAGAGGCCCAGCCAGCTCCCCACCTCTCAGTCACTTCATGGTGCGTCCCAAAGTGGCAGGCAAGGTCACCTGTTCATTTTTACTGTTCCCATGTCTTAAAGAGCAATGCAGCTCCTATGAGAAGATTCCTTCTGGCTAACAACCAGCCAGCTGGCTTATCCTGCTACAGAGATAAGGGCAGGCAGCTGAGCTGGAAAGCCTTCCCCTCACCTCCTCCAGACTGTATGTCCCTTCACCTCCTCCCGACTTACCCTCACCTCCTCCAGACTTCCTGTCCCCCTCACCTCCTCCAGACTGTATGTCCCTTCACCTCCTCCAGACTTACCCTCACCTTCTCCAGACTTCCTGTCCCCCTCACCTCCTTCAGACTGTATGTCCCTTCACCTCCTCCCGACTTACCCTCACCTCCTCCAGACTTCCTGTCCCCCTCACGTCCTCCAGACTGTATGTCCCTTCACCTCCTCCAGACTTACCCTCACCTCCTCCAGACTTCCTGTCCCCCTCACGTCCTCCAGACTGTATGTCCCTTCACCTCCTCCAGACTTACCCTCACCTCCTCCAGACTTCCTGTCCCCCTCACCTCCTCCAGACTTCCTGTCCCCCTCACGTCCTCCAGACTTACTGTCCCCCTCACCTCCTCCAGACTTCCCCCCTCACCTCCTCCAGACTTCCTGTCCCCCTCACCTCCTCCAGACTTCCTGTCCCCCTCACCTCCTCCAGACTTCCTGTCCCCTCACCTCCTCCAGACTTCCTGTGCCCCTCACCTCCTCCAGACTTCCTGTCCCCTCACCTCCTCCAGACTTCCTGTCCCCCTCACCTCCTCCAGACTTCCTGTCCCCTCACCTCCTCCAGACTTCCTGTCCCCTCACCTCCTCCAGACTTCCTGTCCCCTCACCTCCTCCAGACTTCCTGTCCCCCTCACCTCCTCCAGACTTCCTGTCCCCCTCACCTCCTCCAGACTTCCTGTCCCCTCACCTCCTCCAGACTTCCTGTCCCCCTCACCTCCTCCAGACTTCCTGTCCCCTCACCTCCTCCAGACTTCCTGTCCCCCTCACCTCCTCCAGACTTCCCCCCTCACCTCCTCCAGACTTACTGTGCCCCTCACCTCCTCCAGACTTCCTGTCCCCCACACCTCCTCCAGACTTCCTGTCCCCTCACCTCCTCCAGACTTCCTGTGCCCCTCACCTCCTCCAGACTTCCTGTCCCCCTCACCTCCTCCAGACTTCCCCCCTCACCTCCTCCAGACTTACTGTGCCCCTCACCTCCTCCAGACTTCCTGTCCCCCACACCTCCTCCAGACTTCCTGTCCCCCTCACCTCCTCCAGACTTCCTGTCCCCCTCACTTCCTCCAGACTTCCGCCCTCACCTCCTCCAGACTTCCTGTCCCCCTCACCTCCCCCAGACTTCCTGTCCCCCCACCTCCTCCAGACTTCCTGTCCCCCACACCTCCTCCAGACTTCCTGTCCCCCTCACCTCCTCCAGACTTCCTGTCCCCCTCACTTCGTCCAGACTTCCTCCCTCACCTCCTCCAGACTTCCTGTCCCCCTCACTTCCTCCAGACTTCCCCCCTCACCTCCTCCAGACTTCCTGTCCCCCCACCTCCTCCAGACTTCCCCCCTCACCTCCTCCAGACTTCCTGTCCCCCCCACCTCCTCCAGACTTCCTTACCCCTCACTTCCTCCAGACTTTCCCCCTCACCTCCTCCAGACTTCCTGTCCCCCCTCACCTCCTCCAGACTTCCTGTCCCCCCACCTCCTCCAGACTTCCTGTCCCCCTAACTTCCTCCAGACTTTCCCCCTCACCTCCTCCAGACTTCCTGTCCCCCCACCTCCTCCAGACTTCCCCTTCACCTCCTCCAGACTTCCTGTCCCCTCACCTTCTCCAGACTTACTGTCCCCTCCCCTCCTCCAGACTTCCTGTCCCCTTCACCTCCTCCAGACTTCCTGTCCCCCACACCTCCTCCAGACTTCCTGTCCCCCCCACCTCCTCCAGACTTCCTTACCCCTCACTTCCTCCAGACTTTCCCCCTCACCTCCTCCAGACTTCCTGTCCCCCACACCTCCTCCAGACTTCCTGTCCCCTCACCTTCTCCAGACTTACTGTCCCCTCCCCTCCTCCAGACTTCCTGTCCCCCTCACCTCCTCCAGACTTCCTGTCCCCCACACCTCCTCCAGACTTCCTGTCCCCTCCCCTCCTCCAGACTTCCTGTCCCCCTCACCTCCTCCAGACTTCCTGTCCCCCTCACCTCCTCCAGACTTCCTGTCCCCTCCCCTCCTCCAGACTTCCTGTCCCCCTCACCTCCTCCAGACTTCCTGTCCCCCACACCTCCTCCAGACTTCCTGTCCCCTCACCTTCTCCAGACTTACTGTCCCCTCCCCTCCTCCAGACTTCCTGTCCCCCTCACCTCCTCCAGACTTCCTGTCCCCCACACCTCCTCCAGACTTCCTGTCCCCTCCCCTCCTCCAGACTTCCTGTCCCCCTCACCTCCTCCAGACTTCCTGTCCCCCACACCTCCTCCAGACTTCCTGTCCCCTCCCCTCCTCCAGACTTCCTGTCCCCCTCACCTCCTCCAGACTTCCCCCCTCACCTCCTCCAGACTTCCTGTCCCCCACACCTCCTCCAGACTTCCTGTCCCCTCACCTCCTCCAGACTTCCTGTCCCCTCACCTCCTCCATACTGTCCCGTCTTCCAACGCGGGAAGAGAAACACTGCCTCCGAGTTCCGTCTCATAGCGTTTACAGACTGCAATGAGGACCAGAAGCAGGAAGCAGTCTTAAGAAAAATATTTAAACTTATTCTGGCCAAGTTAGGCTGTGTCATGGCCGGAATGTCACCGAATAAAGCAACATTATTTGAGGAAGGTGAGTCTCCCCGAATCTTGAGAAGCTGCCCCAATGTTAGCACCTCCATCTTGAGCGAGGCTGGGCTTTCACCCACCTCACGTCCCAGTTGTTTTGGAGTTTGAGCCTGCAAGGAAGAGGCGGGCGGGGATGAGAACAGTGCGGGGCGAAGCGAAGAGGAGTGAGCTCGTCTGTCTCAGAGCCCCGTTCTGTGACTTCAACTTCCAGAAGCTGAGGCGCAGCCCACTCCGCAGCACCTGGTCGCTCCGAGGCCGGACCTCTCGGCCCGTGTGCCAGGGACGGGACTGGAGCGCTCCCGTGTGCTGGGCCAGGACACCGATGTGCTTGCCACGAGGCTGCGAGGCCCGCGTGCCAGGCCGGCCCCGGCCCCTGAGTCCGTGTCTTGCCCACGTCATCGTGTCGAAGGGGCCGCGATTCCATCCCCCCATAGCGGTTATGGCACCGCCCGGACGGAGGAAAACACTTTAAAGGTTAGAAGTGCTGCCACACAAATGAGAGGCCATGTTCTTACCACAAAGCCTAACTCTGAATCGTATTCTGTAGGGATTGAAGCTGAACGATGTCTGTGTTCGCCTGAGAGTCAGATGCACGGACTCAGTAAGTCAGCAAGAAACACAGCCACCACCCGGTAGCCTTGAATGCAGCACGCAGCCAGGCCTCCGGGAGCTCCCACCTGCAGGCGGAGTCCGGCCAGGAATCTGCGTTTGAAGCCGACACCTCAGCAGAGTCGGAGGCAGACAGGTGAGCAGGCCCACCTGGGGGAGCACTGTGTTTTTGAAAATGAGGACCTTTCTCCTTCCCTGCCCCGACCTTGCCCACACCCTGGGGCTGAGGACGGGAGGGCATGACCTCTATGTCCCTTCATTAATAGCTCGGTGTCACTGTGAAGGACTGGCAGGAGCAAAGCAGAATGAGGGGGAGGGTGTGGATGGGTTTGGTTTCCCTTTAAAGATGACAAAAATGCATGTCTGCTCTCTGAGTGGATGACAATTGACCCGGAAAATGTGCACAGTGTTCTTTGCTAAGCCGCAGGGTCAAAGTCAACAGCCTAAGAGAAAATATACCTCCTTTTGGCCTGAAAGGACTTTGGTTGCAGGCTCTGCCCAAGGAGGCGGGTATGGGTCCCAGGCTGTGGAAGGGCCTGGTGCCCGGAAGCCAATTCCAGCATGTGAGCAGGGCTGAATCATCTGGAGATGGCTGACGGCATTTCCCCAAACCTGCAAAGGATGCATAAATGATTGCTTGCTGCCAGACAGCTAAAGGCATTTCAATCTACATGTTATTGCCGCCTGTTGGCCAAACACCTGAACAGCCAAAGGTAATTCTTCCAATCTGACAATGGATTCTGTGTATAGGAAACCCTACCCTTTGAAGTATATATCTACCTTGCCTTAGGACAAATTGTGTTAATAAAAAGCAAGGGGTCCTGAGATGAGGAAAACTTAGTTCCTTTAGTTAAGTCTTCTCTGACTCCCCATAATGCCTTCCAAAATTATGTTTCGTCTCTGGACTCTTATTTAACTTGTGCACAGTGCCTTCTCCAGATTGCTGAACCCTTCTAGATGCCGGATCAAGACCACGGGCATTAGCCTGGCTCATTTATTCAGCTCTCACAGAGTCATGCCAAAGAGGACCATGAGGGAGAGAGTGCTGTGGTAGAGCTTGTTTTGGCACCTGTGGGTTTTTTAATGATCATGGTTTGAGAAGATCATTATGATGTTTATAAAGATAGTTAATGAAATAGTGTGCATGTGAAGTTGGGATGATAAAATAAAGAAGTGCTCATAAAGGGAATCCCTTTTCATTAACTGTTGCTGACTCTAGTATGAAGTGAAAACAAAGAATGAAGCCAGGAAGAAACTTCTAGAAAGACAGACGACGCCTAGCAATCTGGGAGTAACTTTTCACCAATGTCAGACTCACTTGCCTTACAATTTTCTAGTTGTTGAAACTTTCATTTGCTAAAATGAACAAAAACGTGAACAAAAACGGCCTCTGGGAAATCAATATAGAGAACTCACGACCTATTTAATGAACTCAGAAGAAACTTCACAATTCTTTACACACAGCTCTAATGTACACACGTGTGTGTGTGTGTGTGTGTGTGTGTGTGTGTGTGTGTGTGATTATGGGTCTCCTATGCCCACAGTAAACAATGGAAATTGGAAAATTAGGGTAGAGGAATTTCTGAGG
The DNA here is from genome assembly GCF_951640355.1 of Cnephaeus nilssonii. Lineage (NCBI taxonomy): Eukaryota > Metazoa > Chordata > Mammalia > Chiroptera > Vespertilionidae > Cnephaeus > Cnephaeus nilssonii. Next base: position 51,717,770 of record NC_137089.1, on the reverse strand, counting down.
ATAGGTACATTGATAGCCAGAAGTAAGAGGTACGGCCTGATGAAACACAGGGAGAGAGGGGTCTATTTAAAAGTTTACATAATAACTTTATAACCACAGAAATCGAGGACCCTTTGTGTCCCCCCAGAGCCCCCAGGACCTTTGTATTGCAGTGGAGTACAAAACCTTGACTCACAATAAAATTCTGAGACATCAAGAGGAAGTTAAATCATGTTCTGTTTTCTCTGTTTAAGAAGATCCTAAACGATGTATTTTGGGAAGACGTCCATTCAAAGGGTTAAAGATGTCCATCCCGAAAGTGAGAAGCCCTTACCTTTTCAGAACTCTCGCTTATTGCAGAGCACTGTCTTCCCAGGACAGGTTCCGGATAAGCAAGGGCTGTCTGAGGAGGAAGCTGGGGAGGGAACCGCTGTTCTGCGTCACACAAGAAGCACGTTAGTGACAGCGGGGGGTCAGGAAGCCACACGGTGTAGGTGGTGGTCAGAGCAGCAATGTGCTGAATGGTGAATGGAAACCGCCCTTCGAGGTGTGGGATAATGGACGGGAGGCGGGAGGCTGGGAGACAGCGCTGACGGATGAGTATCTGAGGCATGAACCATCCTCCTCCAGGCCTGGGCCGTGGTGGGCGGTGGGGACACACTGGGTGATGGTGCTGAAAAATGGGCCAGACCAATGTGCCAATGTTTGGACCTTCCGGAGGGCACTTTCTGGGCAGGGCGATGGCCAGACTACAGAGAGCCCACGGCTGGGGCGAGAGAGGGGAGAAGGGATGCTTCCGGGTGAAATGGGCATGATAAACACAAAACGTCCTGGTTGCTGGGAAGGTTACGGGCACCATGAACACCAAGGCCAACAGCAGTCAGTCAGACATCTGTCAGTGGTTCCTGTGAGCGGCAGCAGGTGGGACAGAAGCTGCCAGGTAATCATCGTGTCTCTAAGTCAGCCGGGGCCTCTGCTCGGAGCTCGGGCCTCTGCAAGGACTGGGGCCCACGGTGCGCCTGGGCCAGCGGAGTGCGGAGGAGGATCCCAGCAGGAACCTTCCTGATGTACCAGGCTCCCCTCCCCCTCCCCCTCCCTCCCCCCACTCCGCCCAGCGTGCCTGCCTCACCCCTGCACCGAGTCCCACGGACCCTGAAAACTCCCAAACTTCTACTGACCAGGGAGCTAGTCTCAGCTGAAGAGAGACAGACTGAACTGTCCCTGCCGTGGAAGTGGGAGGAGGCGGGACATGGTCCCCACCAACCCTGCTCTCACCTGGACACCAGCACCCTTCAGCCCTACGACTCTCCCAAGGCAAGAGGCAGCCACGTTTAGGACCTTGAAACTCATCAGTCCTTCAGAGATGTTTATAGCTCTATGTCACATCGTCTGATTTATGCTGTAGATTATAGGAAGTATAAATACACAACTATTATGTTTGTTTTTAAAAAGGGCACAAGGTCATGGTTATGAACCACCCCCTATATAAATAATTCTGAAATCCAGCTCTCTCGGTCCCGGCCATATTTCCCGTCGCTCCTGGACATCTCCCCCTGGATATCCCACAACTTCTCACCTTAGTACCTACACTTGCTTTCTTCCCAAGGCAGACCTGCTATCACCTTCTCTTTCTGAGATGTTCTTGAGATGAAGTATGACCAATAGACTGATGATCATAAGTGCGTGTCCCACCACACCACAGAGACAGGCGGGCCCCGGCGGATCTCAGGGCGTTTGCAGGACGTGGAGCCCAGGTAGCAGTGCAGCCCGCGGTCCCGCACGGCGCACTGGCCTGAATCGCCAGCACTCCAGGTGCAGGGTGACCAGGCAGAAACCTTCACTCAGATGCCCATCCAGCAGTGCTCTGTCCACACAGTCTTTCCTCACAGGCTTGTAGAAAGTAGAACCCAACAGGAACTTGAGGGACCTTCTAGTTCATGTGCAGATGAGGCCGTGGACCTTCCGAGGTGTATGCCCATGGCCACAGGAACCCAGGGGCAGAGCTGCCGCTAGAACCTGGATCAGCTCTTCTGCTTTCACAACCACGGAAGGCTGAGGAGAATTATACCCTTCCCGGGGCATCTACCCTTCCACAGGGCTCACAGAATCAAGCTAAGCCAGCTCTGAGGATAGAGCGTCAGGGGCACCTACCAGGCGAGCCGGTGTCCACAGGAAGCCGTATTCTGGGATGCATCTCTTTCAGCTTCACAGGTCTAACCAACCATGGTGCAACGCTCCATTCAATAGTAATGCCCAGCGAAGTGCCACGCCCCGAGGCCCAGAGGAGGAGCAGGGAAGGAGATCCATGACCGATGTGGGTCCCAGGTGTACCAAACTCACCCCCCTCTCGGGGCTGAAACTAGAGAGCGCAGAGAGGAGCGCCCATCTTAATGCACCTCCTTCCTTTCTCCGCCCCTCTCCTGGTCCTCCCCAACCCACTCGCCCAAAGAAGGCAACACTTCTGTGAATTTAACACTTTTCGTGGGGGGCGGGAGAGGCAGGAGTTTATCATAGGGGGCAAACTTTGTGATCTGATGGGCCAAGCTGCCTCTTGGGGGCTAATGAGAAACCAAAGGAACCGTAAGAGTTCATGTTTATATAGTTCTAGTGGCCCGGTGCACAGATTTGTGCACATTGAAAGGAAATTAATTACAAGAAATATTTTAATATAGCTATTTGCCCTTTCTCTAAAATAGAAGTGTCAGAGATTAAAGAAAATTAGTAAAATGTATATGAAAATAATATATAAATTGATTAATAAATAAACAATAACAACATGATATAACGACAAAGACATGATATAAAAACAACAAAAACATGATATAAAAACAACATTGATACAAACAATGACTGATAAGTTGATTAAACTTATTCTAATATCTCCCTGTATACCACATTAAGAATGAAAACACTTTCAGATGCTTGACTAATTTCCCTTGGGTTAAAGTATTTACAACTTTAACTTTAACATCACACGCTCTTCAAACTCGAGAGAAAGCAACATATAACTGACCATGTGCAAAAATGGTTCAGGTAGGAATATTCCTACTCTGTCTAGAGTTTGTTCTTGTGATTTATTAATAGTCATCGCAAATGCTGGCATCACAGGAAACTGTCCTCAAATTAATTTAAATGGGAGGCCAGTGTCAGACGGGGACAAATCAGTTCTTAGAATCAGAACAACCTCTCCTTCCGCAGATCCTGTTAATACTTCAGCTTCGATTATGTTAGGTTGCAATCTTGTGAGAATAAATCTAGTACCATTACAAAGACCCCATTTACTATTAAGATTTCTCAGTAGCATAATAATTACATCTACTTTCAATTTTAATTTATGACACAGCATTCCCAAAGGAGTAATACTATTAAGAAATACTATTAATACTATTAAGAATTCACAATCAACAATGACAGATCGAAACACATGCTTGCGATTGGTGCCAGTGAGAGCTTTATATGTATCGTGCATGCGTGAGTCAACGTTTATTTTTAAATTGCCAATGCACGTCATATGGACCAGCCAGTCAGACAAACGGTTGGTCACTTAGCCTTTTATATATATAGACTAGAGGCCCGATGCATGAAATTCGTGCAAGAGTAGGCCTTCCTTCCCCCGGCTGCCAGCACTGGCTTCCCTCTGGCACCCAGGACCCAGGCTTCCTTCCAGCCCAGGCTTTATCTGGAAGGATATCCGGAATGACGTCTGGAATGACATCCAGTCTAATTAGCATATTGCTCTTTTATTATTATAGATTATATGCATGTATATGCAATTAACTAAGTGAGGCCATGAGCAGCCCAGATAGTTGGTCAGACGTTTTTCTGGCTGTTTCTGGGAGGGTGTTTGGGTAAGAGGAACACTTAAGCCAGTAGACTCAGTAAAGCAGATTGCCCTCCCTCATGCGTGGGCCTCATCTAATCAGTTAAAGGCCTGCATAGAACAAAAAGGCCAACCATCCCCTGAGTAACAGGGACGCCTTTTAGCCTGACTGGGATATCAACTTCTTCCTGCCTTTGAACTTGAACACTGGCTCTTCCTGGGCCTCGAGCCTGCTGGCCTTCAGACTGGAGCAGCATCTGCTCTCCTGGTTCCTGTCCTTCCCACTTGGACTGGAACTAAACCATCGGCTCTCTAGGTCTCCAGCTGCCAACTCACCCTCAGGCTCCCCCATCTGCTCTCATGTGGACAGCGAGGCGTCGGGAGAAACTAGCCGTCAGGCAGGCACAAGTGGGGCAGAGAGAGGAACCAGCGGGTGGCAAGGCATGTCTGCCAGCCCGTCAATAACATGTGTACTGTCGGCGGGGTCCTGAGCGCGGCCCTGTCCCTGCTGCAGGCTCCTGTCCCAGGGGACAGTCGGGCCAGCTGTCCCAAGCCTGGGCCTGTGGGAAAATCTCCAATGGCCAGTAATTGATTCCACCCTGCAGCTCCATCACTGCGGGGCAGGGAAGCCCGCTGGGGGCCCGGGTGGGAGCAAAGGCCATCGGGGGCCCTGCAATTAACACTAATCTGAAAATTGGCCTCTGACAGCAAAGCCCAGCACCTGACAGCTAATGGCTCCTGTCAGGCTGATGTGCGGGCAATGGGAAGGTTATTCTTCAGGCCAGGCTCTCTCCCCCGCCCCCTCTTCTGTTTGCCTTCGTGGAAAACAGCGGGGAATTGTTCCTGGTGGCCTAGATCCCAGAAACCCCCAAGTCCCCATACCTCGTCTAACGGAGAGGCTCCCGGTACCCTGGCCAAGTCCCGACGCCCTGCTCGCCATCGGGTGGCCTTGTTTCCTTTCATACATGGAGCCCACGTGAAGGAGACTCGGGAAATCCAAAAACTCAGCAGAGAGGCCATCAGGGTTCAAGAAGGGCAAACCAGCTCCATTCACCTCGTGTTCAAACAGCCAGTCCACACTGCAGAAGAGCCGTCAGTGGCTTATTTTGCACATAAAATCAAAAGCCTTCTGTCTGTGACGGCGGAATATTTTCTCTATCTTCCTATGTGTACGTGGTGAGCGCCCAGGTGACTCACGCAGGTAGAGTGTCTCTAAGTTGGTGACGTGACCTGCCTGCCACTAATAAAAGTAGTCAGTGGGGAGGAGAGGGGTGTACGCGGGACTCTCCTGTTCTACTTCACACTGACTTGGTCAGGAAATGTTTTTTGAGCACCTACTGTGTGCGAGGCGCAGTGCTGGGTCCTGGGCGCGTGAAGTAGACACGAGGAAGGTCAGTGTGGCCATGGGGGATGGAAAAGGGAACGGAGATGCTGTGCAGAAACCCTGATGCCACGGAGAATTCCGGAGGGTGGAAGCCCAGTGCAGACAGGAGCCAGGGGAGGCGGATGTTTAAAGTTTATTCGTCTCACGGTTTTCTACGTAGAAATGATAAGACTTCCAGTTTAATGGACTTTTCACAATCCATCTTCTGTCTTCTTTCATCCCACCTCACCTCACCCCAGGGATCAAAGTCCTAGACAGGCTGCCAGGAAACCCCAGTCCGACCGCACTCTGAAAGCTAGCCCAGGGAAGTCAGGCTGAAATGCCAGCGCGCCCCCCTGCTCCTCCCACCACCTGCAATTCCCACCCCTTCTGCTTACCACTTACCACATATCATGAAACCATATGTATGCCCAGGACCCCAAACTACTTCTGCATGAGGTGTTCCCCATACAAACCTCTGATGCCTGGAACTCAGCCATCAATCTCAAAGCTCGAAGTCCCTGGACACCATCCGAGAGCCCCTCGGAGCCAAGCGACACCTGCTCCCCGCCTGCCTGGATGGGGAGCCTGCTGTGAGTTCGCTGGCACAGGGCAGACCCCCTTAACCGAATGCTGGGCAGGTGGGCACCAAGGCCACCGCTCCAGGGGCTGACTCGGAGCACACGTTCCTCTGAAAAAGAAAGAGTATTGTGCCGCCCAAAACATGAATCTCATCAGACCATCGAGACGCGTCATGGAGAAGGCTGGACGGCGTTCCTCTTCGGCCGGGCGTACTCTGAGCTTTGAGCTGATCTGGCATTCACCCACAACACCATTTGTTCCACGTGGAGTTCATTGTCTTTCTGAAACTGGATTCATTGCACCAAGAAGCTAGTGTACAGATCACCATTTTCCGAAGCATGAAGGTGTTTTGTTTTGTTTTTAAAATCACGGTGGCTTTGGCTTAGATGGTGCCTATTCCCACAGAGGGAGACGGCAGCCCTTGTGATCTCTATCTGGCACCGTGTGGTATGCAAACCGCCCCCCCCCACACACACACACACACGCACACGCACACGCACACGCACAGAGGGGTGTGTGCTGCACAGCTGTGAGTCACCGGGCACTAATGTGGACTTAATTTGAACTGGTGCTGGAGGCAGTGGGCACGACTCAAATGAGACATGTGGTGGGCGTTTAACCACAATATTGCCAATTCCCATTCTGACATCTGACAGCCCTTAGTCATTAGCCGCCGTACGCGGTCAGCGCTTCCCTCCTGGTTGGCCCGGACTCCCGCTCTTCCAGTCCCTGCGCCGTAATTGTCAGTTGCACTCGAGACAGATCAGAGGCAGAGATCAGACAGCTCCAGGGCCTGCGCTCCCTGATGGAGCTGCCTTTTAATTGGACTGAAGGCCTGCCCAGCACCTCCCACATGCTGCCTCCTTAGGAAGATCCCTGTTCTCTCGGAGAAAAGGGACACTGCTGGAGGCTTTGGGAAGCGTGCTTTGTGGGGGGGCTTGCCGGGTTTCCCCAGAGCACACCACAGTGGGCACGTGGGCCCCAAACCCACACGTCACTTCTCCCCTTCTGAATCCTTGTCCTTGTCTAACTCTTCCTCTTCTCCTTCTAAAATGTCATATTCAGACTCAAGCCCCAGAGCGACAAAGTGAATATCTTTCCAGGCCTCCCTCAAAGATCGGCACGCTCTCAAAAGTCTAAGGGGGCCCTGACTGGTTCGGCTCAGTGGATAGAGCATCGGCCTGTGGACAGAAGGGTCCCAGGTTCGATCCCAGTCAAGGGCATGTACCTTGGTTGCAGGCACATCCCCAGTAGGGGGTGTGCGGGAGGCAGCTGATCGATGTTTCTCTCTCATCGGTGTTTCTAACTCTCTCTCCCTCTCCCTTCCTCTCTGTAAAAAATCAATAAAATATATATATTTTTAAAAAATCTAAGGGGAACGTTTCAAGACGAGGTGATCAAACCCAGAACTAGAAACTCATCATCGTCTCTTGAAAAAAGTAATATCAGATTCAAACTTGGGAGCCCATGAGCAGAGCATTGTACTGCTCCTACTCAGCCCCGTGGAGGCCTGCAGCTGCGCTCCTCTTTGCTGGACAAGAAGATCCAATTGCTTGTTCGGGAGAGCCTGACCGTCCCCATGAAGACGACCCACCCCACTGAGCAGTAGAGGAAGCCATGACTGGTGATCGGCACAGCAGTGGCACCATTACACACATATGTAACCAAATTCTACACCACAGATAGAAACAGAAATGCATTCTACTTTTGTGTTATGGATGAAAAGGGTTTTACTAAGCCAACGAATGATATAAAACTGATTGTAGAATTTGTAAAGCAAGGAAAAGCACCACTTTTTTTGATGCTGTGAATTTTTTAATGCACCATTTAAGTACAATTGATAAGTTGACAATGAAGTTTGTTCTCTTTTTAGTAAAACAGAACCCCTAAGAACTCCCCCTAAATAATATTTTGTTACTCTCGCCGGATAACTTCAAAGCACTAAGTTTGCACTTTTTTTAAGCTTCTATAAGTTAGGCTGGGCTTGCCCACGTGAGGGAGTGGCAGCCAGGTTCGGAGGCTGATCCTGCAGCTGCAAGGAGTGCGGGAAGAAGCCCGCGGGATGTGCTAACCAATGAGGAAGCCCATTCTGCCTGCACCCTGAATCCTGCTCCCCCCCACCCCCACCCCCCAACTCCCCCACCCCGGCCCAGGAAGCACGCCAGCCCAGGAAGCACGCCGGGAGAGTCCGCTCAGAGCCTAAAGGCGGGAACATGAGCTAAGAGGGAACTGCGTGAAGGGACCAACATTCTGCCACCATGAAGCTGCCTTTGGGATATTGATTTTAAGCTGGTTATTTAGAACAGACTCAGAAAGAACCTTTGACCCCCTCCCTCCCCCCCCCCCCCCCCCCGCCTTTCCTGCCCAGATTCAGAGAAATCTGAGGCTGTCCTTTGCCTCATTTGAATTAAGTACAGTAACGAGAGGACTTCCGGCAGGTGCCTGTGAGCTGGATACCCCCCCGCCCCCCCCCCCCATAGTTCCTGAGCGGCTGTTTCTGCCCACGTGGCCCCTTTTCATCAACTACCTGTAAACCGCCCGTTCTCACTTCCGAAGTCTAACACCCACCCCCACCTTTCTCATTTGTCCAAAATGCCTTCTACCCCAATGTTGCCTCACTGTCGTCGGAGTTTCCAGCCTCTGTGAATTCCCCGTGCACATGTATCACACTTCGATTTTCTCCTGTTAATCTGTCTCTGCTCATTGGTCATTAGCCCATCCTAGAAGAACTTAGAAGGTGGGAGGGAAAACACTCATCTTTTGTAGCCCCCACAGGAGTAAGAAACACAATGCATTAAAGAGAGGGAGAGAGTAAAGAAAGAAGTGTTCTTTAAATCATCAGGGGGCTCTGGCCAGTGTGGCTCAGTTGGCTGGAGTGTCGTCCACGCGCTGAAAGGTCACTGGTTCGATCCCGGTCAGGGCACAGACCCAGGTTAGGAGTTCCCTCCCAGGTGGAGGTGCATACCGGCGGCAACCCATCGGTGCTTCTCTCTCACATCAGGTTTCTCTCTCTCTTCTCCACCTCTCTCTTAAAAAAGCATCCTGTATATCTGTACACAGAATACATGAAGCAAATAGATGTGAGGGCCCTTGGAACTTCACCTATGGCTGGGTCCTGGTCACGTCTCCGTCACAGAAAAAGAATCAGCCCTTTGCAAAGCCTCGTCTCAAGAGAGGGACCCCTCCCCCAGCCTCAGAATAGCCAGGAGACACAGCCCGGGGCTGTGCAGCTTGCTGCCTTGTAATAACTGACGGAGTTGGGAGGCAATGAGGGCCACAGGGTAGGAGAGGGGCTCTCGGGTCAGACGCGGCGGCGCACTGGGAGGAGCCGGACCCGGAGCAGGAAGACTCGCTGCTCCCACCCCAGCTCTGCACCGGCCCGTCCACACGGCTCCCCTGCTCAGACACTCCAGGAAAGGCGCTCAGCAGAAGAAATGGCCCATTTTCAGGGCTCCTGGCAGCCAGGACTGTTCCCCTGACCACTTGCAAGGCCACGGGCACCCCCGGCCTCTGCGTGCGCCGGGCTCTCCACTGTTCCCCGGGCCATCCTTGCTGCCCGCGAGCCTGCGCCCTCCGCCTCGGGTCTCCTGCGCTGCATTCCCGGCCTCGCCCGCAGTCCTCGGTGCGGGCGGCAGGTATCAGGCATCGGCAGTAACCCAGGGCCTGGCGTGGCAACAGTACTTTGACTAGAAACCGAGGAGTATTCTGGAAAATGACCGTGAGCTGATACGAGCGGGTAGAGCCACTTCCAAACCAGAAATGCTCACCATCACCCAACAGACTGTCACGTCTTGACAGGAGAAACGCTGCAGAGAGTGTGGCTGCCCCGCCCGCCTCCCGCCTCCCCCAGAATGTCGGCTTTGCTTCTGTCAGCCTCACGTTCATGTACACTGTTGACCAGCTTATGAAACGGAGAGTACTGTTCACATTTAAACTAAAAAAATGAAGTATCTGCAAACATTCAACCAGCTCACAAATAGTAAATGACTCCAATGTGCTCAAATCTACCCAAAAGAGTACTAGCAGGATCTCCTTAATGAAAAGATTAATGAGCTATACAAGCAGATGCCATCGCCATCGATGGGACACTAGTCTGAGTAACTGAAGGCTGAAACAGAGCCCTAAGAACACTTCCCTCTGCTTCTCGCTCTAGTTCAAGTGAAGGCATCCTGACTGATCGGCCCTTCCCCATCACCCACCTGAGTCCCATTCAAGGGGAGAACGTTATTTCTACCTGTGGTTCCTCTAAGGATAGAGGGAAGTGACTCAGGCAGCGTACAGAGATCACAAGTGTTCGCCAGTCAGCATGCAGCTCGAGCCTGTTTCTTTAATGTCTGTTGAATTATGAAGGGATGAATGAATGAATGAATGAATGAATGAATGAATGAAAACCCAGCCATTGTGATTGCTGCTGAAGAAATTCCAAATCAGTATCTGGTTTTTTATTTTCCAATCTGGCAGCTCAGAAGACTTTCCTCAGTCTAAGGTGGCGTTTAAATAACAGCCCAGAAATATTTTCAAAGAGAAAAGAAACGCATGATCCAGGTTCCTTTAAGAAGTCAAACTCGTTTAACCAGGCTGGTTTTTCTGCTCCTGTGCCCTCCTGGGTGCTGGAGCAGATTAAGGGGCGTGAGCCGTCCCGCCCACTGCTGTTTGTTCACAGCCACGAGCCCCAAGACAGCCAAACTCACAAAGAACGAAGGCGACAGCTCTTGATTAGAATACTTTCAGCAGCTACACAGGCTCCTCGAGAAATGCCTTTGGTGCTCTGTTTGGGTTTGTCTGTTTCTTTGCTTGTTTTTATGTTTTTATGTCAGTGACTCCAAGTAAAGACAATAACTCCCATCTCACTAGAGTCATTTGTGAACTCAAGACAGTCAGGGAGCTCGGAGCACTGACTGTTACTGGACACAATGCTCCGCCCCAGCCGGCTGGTGCGGAGGAGTTCCTGGCCCAGGCGGCCCGAGCCGTTCAGCGCCCACCACCCGCCGGAGGAGGGAGGCCTGCAGACATGTCCCACGCCTCACCAGTCCACCTACTGCTCTGTTTACTCGATAAACAAGTCGAGTGCACCCTTAACCGTGTGGCCACGCACGCCACGGTCTGTGTCCGTGTGCAGACGGGATCACAGCAGCACCGGCACTTGCTGAGGCGTCACCGGAAACAGCGCCGTCTGAGTTGTCTGCAGGGAGCACCTGTCACCAGAAGTGGCTCCAGCAGCTCACTGACCCTCGTGGAGGGCCAGGGCGAGACTCTCAGGCCATCAGAGCTGGTTGGAATCCAGCTCTAGGACCTACTGGTATGCGATGTTAGGCAGTTAGACTAGTTTGACTACCCTCTGCCTCAGTTTCCTCGTCAACAAAATGGAGATAACACCTATAGAAAATGGTTCATAATAATTAAATTTAAAAATGTGTGGGAGGGGCAGAGAGCAATACTAGCATCTGATAAACATTTAATAGCTATTAATACTACTATTAATACTATTAGTGCTAAGTACTATTAATACTATTGTAAATATACTAAAGGCCTTGAAAAGTATCACGCCCTAGACAAACATAAGGCACATGTAATATAATGACCATCTGCTTGAGTTTGGGGGGTGGGTAGCATGAGGGGGTTGCCATTCTGAATTTAATAACAAGCACATAATGCAACAACAGTGAGCCCAGAAATAATCCACATATATAGGGTCAATTGATTTCCAATTCCCAAATGCCACGTTAATCTAGTGGGAAAGGAGAAGTCTTTTTAATAAATGTCGTTGGAACAGGTGGATGTCCACACAGAAAAAACAAACAAACAAAAAAAAACACCTTTGATCCCTATTTCATTCAATATGCAAAAATTAATTTGAGATGGATCAGAGACCTAAACATAAAACCTGGAACCATAAAGCATCTAGAAGGAAACAGGATTATGTTTACAACGTTGAGGTAGACACGGACTTCTTAGATGGCATGTAAAAAGCACTAACCATAAAATAAATTATAAATCAGACCACATTGAAATTAAAAGTCTCTGCACCATTAAGAAAATGAACAGACAAGCCACAGAATAGCGAAAGTAATTGCATACATATCTGATAAAAGACATGTCTAGACTATATAATGAGCTCCGACAAATTACCTGTGAAAAGGGCTAACGACGTGAAGGACACTTCACAAAATAAGAAATACGACTGTCCAACAAGCACAGGTGAAAATGCACGTCATCCACAGTCGTCAGGGAAACGCAAATGCAAGCCACAGTGAGAGGCCATTGTGCACAGCGAGGATGTTACAAGGAGACTGACGCTGGATGTGTTGAGGATGTAGGGTGCCCGAAACGCATGCATTGTGAATGGGAATGCTAAAACGTTACAACCACCTTGAAGAACTGTTTGGAGTTTCTTATGATGCGAAACTTATATCTACCCAATGAGAGAGTAATTTTCAGTCTTAGGTACTCACCCAAGAGAAAGGAAAAGATATGTCCACAGAAAGAGCCTGAGTCCTAATAGGTATAGCAGTCAACCCAAATGTCCGTCAGCAGGAGCACGGATAAATCGTGACATGCACACAATGGATACTACCCACGAAAGAACAGCATACACACGCAATGCGGATGACTCACAGACGCCACGCTAAGGGAGAGGCCAGATACGAAAGGCCACGGATGATCTGATTCCATGTATATGAAATCCAAGAACAGGCTAAACTAACCTATGGTGATAGAAGCCAGGAAGCGGTTGTTTTGTTGGGGGTGGGGGCATAGGAAAGGATGGAGAGGGGCAGGAGGGAATTTCTGGAATAATGCAAACATTCTGTATGTTGCTTTGGATGATGGTTACAAGAGTGTCCACAATTGTCAAAACTCATCAAATGAGCACTTTAGATCTGTCTGTGTTGATATATGTTAATTATACCTCATTGAGCACACACACATGCGCACACGCATGCACACACACGCACACACGGTCAGGTGACTCAGCCCCTGCCCACTTAAGGTTTGCAGCTGGGTTGAGGATGAAAGGTAAGGTTCCATTGGGTTATCAGAGAAATTAAATTACATGTATAAAGTATCCGTGACATCTGACTCATTCAAACAGCGCGGTGCACAGCACACAAATGTTCCTGCGGAGCCAGCAACCTGGGTGTGGGCGAAGCTTTAGTGCAGAAAGAGCCCCTCGGGCCCCTGCCCACCGTGCCTGGTGCTTGACTGACAGGAGCTGGCGGGTGGCTCCTCTGGCACCAGAGCCCTCGGCTGCGCCCTCCTCTGGCTGCTCCCTGCACGCTCATTGCTGTGTCTTGCTCAGGTGCGGCTGCGCCCAGGCTGGCCCTGTCCTCTGCGAACCCCCACGGGCTCCGGCCCCGTCCAACGCTGCCTGTTCTCACTGCTGATCTTGGCGTGGTCACGGGGTGACTGTAGAACAGCACCTCCCCACGCTCACACGTATCACCACCCTGGGACCAGAGAGCAGACGTCCGATCGTTTCGGCCCCTCAGTTTTATTCATCGGCTAGCTCTCTGTTCGCCTCCGAGGGCGCTCCTGCTTTTTCATTTGTGATGTTCCAATTGATAGTGACATTGGCTGCAACTTAAAAACCACTGGACAGAAAGCATTCCTGGCTGCCTGGGTTGGTGCTGAGGGAGGTGTCCTGACACAGTTGGAAACAATGCTGGGGCGGGGGGCGGAAGGCGGGGGAGGAGGGAGCGCAAGAGCAGTCCTGTATTGGGGCATTGTTTCCGGCTCTAACCATTCCACCGAGTGTCCTCTCTTTACCCACAAATGGAATATTGTTCCCTTTCTCTCAGCCAGCAGCCCCAGAGGGGAGAGGCGAGGGGAGGGAGAGCTTGCAGGGAAAGGGGTATACAAATGGCTCATGTATGAGTGCGATGCACAGACGAGAGGGTGGGGAGAAGGCCTGTGGGGGGCTGTCCCTCCTCATTAGGCTGATTAAACCCACCGAGACAGTTTGCAAGGGAAGAGCCAGTACTAGATCTCCCCCTCTACCCTTCTGCCGTGTGCTCCCCGTTCAGTAAAATCACCTCCTGCCTGGGAGTAAAGGTAGAAAACACCTGATCGATAACCCCCTGCAAACACCCTGTGCTGTGCTGTTGCCACTCCTCCCCGAAATCCTTACAGCCAACGGGGCGTTCCACCGAAGAGGACATCCTCTTCTCGCCTCCCGTGGTCCAGTCTGTTAGGGCTGGAATCCTTTAAGCTCCTGAGCCTTCTGACTTCCAAACATCCACATCCGAGCCAGGCTTCAGGATTCCAGACCAAGTAGCAACTAGTTCAAGAATTCCTTGACCAGCCCTTTGTCTCCACTCCTTGTAAGTCCTCCTGATTTCTTCTGTCATCGTATCTGTGCTTGACTCTCCTACAGGAGTCAGAATCATCAACCGTATCCACCTCCTTTCTCCCCCCAAGCTCAGCTGCTGAACTGACTCTGAGTGAAGCACTATCATCTCCCTCAGGTAGATGGCCATGCCCTCGTCACACGTTTATTAGCTCCTCTGTCTCTGGGCCCCAGGAGGAAAGGGATGCAGTCTCTGTCCCATGGGACACCCAACACAATCCCTTACACGCCATACACACAGCCACGTGCTCACTGGCTGTTTGGAGGCCACTATGCCTTCAGTTTCGCTGTGCTCTCGTTAAAGCAGAGAAGTCACACGCAACATAGCAATGAGGATATGAGCAGCAGGTGTAGAGAAAGCAATGGTAAAAGTGGGCAACTCTTTTGAGGAATCTACACTAATAAAAGAGAAATATGCAAATTGACCATACATCCGCGACACCCATCAACTAATCAGGAGTGAGTATGAAAATTAACCCAACAAAGCTGGTGGGTTAATTTGCATACACAGGCTCAGAGCAGCTGAGCAGGGCAGGACGCCTGCTATGAAGGAGAGGGCGGGGGGCAGAGGGAGCTACAGGAGCGGCGCTCTGGCCAGGAGCGAAGACCTGCAGGCTCCTGGGCAGCCGGGAGCGAGGACTTGCAGGCTCCCCTGTGGCCGGGAGTGAAGCCAGGGGAAGGAAGGCCTATTCTTGCACGAATCTTCATGCAACGGGCCTCTACTCTACACTAATAAAAGAGAAATATGCAAATTGACCATACCTCCGTGACACCCATCAGCTAACCAGGCGTGGGTATGCAAATTAACCCAACAAAGATGGCAGGTTAATTTGCATATGCAGGCGCAGAGCGACTAAAGACTGAAGACTGAAGAGGCTTAGCTTCTCCACTGCGGCCAAAGCGAAGGCCTGGGTCCCGGGTGCCGGAGGAAAACCGGTGCCAGCAGCCAGGGGAAGGAAGGCCTATTGCATGAATTTTCATGCAACAGGCCTCTAGTTTGATTATAAAAACAGAAGTAGAGATGGAAGAGTAAATGGAGGTGAAATGGAATCATGATAAAAGTGAAGGCTTGAGGGGTTTGAGAACAGCGTATGTGTAGGCAGTGCAGAGGACCAGCGGAGAGAGGGAACCTGAAGATAGAAAAGAGAGGTCAAAATAAAGAGACCAGAGGCTGGAGAAAAACAGGAGAGGGGTTGAAAGGACAGATGGAAGGCAGATTTGAGAAAAGAATAAAATGCCGCCTATCCTGAGAGACTATGATGAAGGAGAGGATGGAATAGAGAGGAAGAAAGAAGAAAAAACTAATTGAAAACAACCAAAAGGAAATAAGTAAGTTAGAGCTTCATCTAGACACACCTTCTTTTTTCTTTATTTTTTAAAGAGTTTTAATAGTTTATTTTAATTTCTCTTTATTGTTGAAAGTATTACAGATGTTCCCTCCCTGCCCCTCTCCACCGACGGCCTCCACCTCGCTCCCACCCCCTCCCCAGGCTTCCCTTGCACAATTGCCTGTCCATCAGCTATGCATATGTGCATATAAGTTCATTGATTAATATCTTCCTGCTCCTCCCTCTTCCCTCTGAAATACATCAGTCTGTTGTATGCTTCAATGTCTCTGAAACTCTTTTGCTCATCAGATCTCACATATGAGTGAGATCATGTGATACTTGTCTTTCTCTGACTGGCTTATTTTTCTTAGCATAACACTCTCCAGGTCCTTCCATGCTGTCTCAAAGGGTAAGAGATTCTTCTTTGTTATTACTGCATAGTATTCCATTCTGTAAATGTACCACAGTTTTTTAATCCATTCAACTACAGGTGGGCACTTGGACTGTTTCCAGATCTTAGCTATTGTAAATAAAGCTGCTATGAACATAGGGGTGCATACATTCTTTCTGATTGGTGTTTCTGGTTTCTTATAATATACTAGAGGCCTGGTGCACAAAATTCCTGCACAGGTAGGGTCCCTAGGCCTGGCCAGCGATCAGGGCCAATTGGGGCCTTCCAGCTGCCAGTCGGTGCCTTCCTTCGTTCCACACCGCCCCCTGGTGGTTATCACACGTCATAGTGAGTGGTCGAACTCCCAGTCAATTGAACTCCCAAGGGGACAATTTGCATATTAGCTTTTTATTATATAGGACTAGTGGCCCGGTGCACAAAATTCATGCATGGGGGGAGGGTGTCCCTCAGCCTGGCCTGCACCCTCTCCAATCTGGGACCCCTTGAAGGATGTCCTACTGCCGGTTTACAGAGATCAGGCCTAAACCGGCAGTCAGACATCCCTCTCACAATCTGGGACTGCTGGCTCTAGCCGCTCACCTGCCTGCCTGCTTGCCTGATTGCCCCTAACCACTCTGCCTGCTGGCCTGCTCGCCCCAACTGCCCCCCGCCGCCAGCCTGCTCACCCTCAAATGCCCCACCCACCAGCCTGATCACCCCCAACTGCCCCCCCTGCTAGCCTTCTCACCCCCACCTCCCCTCCCCACTGGCCTGCTTGCCCCCAACTTCCCCCCTGCTGGCCTGCTCACTCCAAACTGCCCCCCCTCGCTGTCCTGATCACCTCCAACTGACCCCCACTGATGGCCTGCTCACCCCCAACTGGCCCCCCTGCTTGTCTGCTTACCCCCAACAGCCCCGCCCCCCACCAGCCTGATCACTCACAACCGCTGTCCCATCCTGGCCTGATCATCCCCTGGTGACCCAAGCTCCCAGTCTCTCCTTTTTTTTTTTTTTTTTTTTTTCAGCACCTCCTTGAGTGGAGGCCAGGGCCGGCTGGAAGCAAGTATCTGGGATTTATTTATCTTCTACAATTGAAACTTTGTAGCCTTAATCGGAGGCCAGGGCCAGCCAGGACAGGCAGGAAGCTTGGCTTCCTCCATCACTAGGGCAACCTAAGCCTCCTGCTCACTCCAGCTCCGTGACCAACACCATCTTGGTTGGGTTAATTTGCATACTCTCTCCCAATTGGCTGGTGAGTGTGGCTTATGGGTGTAGTGGAGGCATGGTCAATTTGCATGTTTCTCTTTTATTAGTGTAGATTGCTAGAAGTGGGTCAAATAGCAGTTTCATTTTTAATTTTTTAAGGGAACTCTAAACTGTTTTTCATAGTAGTAGTACCAGTCTGCATTCCCACCAGCAGTGCACTAGGGTACCTTTTCTCCACATCCTTGCCAGCACTTGTTTGTTGATTTCTTGATGGTAACCATTCTAACAGGTGTGAGGTGATACCTCGTTGTCGTTTTAATTTGCATCTCTCTGATAATTAGTGACATTGAGCATTTTTTTCATATGTCTCTTGCCATGTGTATGTCCTTGTTGGAGGTCCTCTGCCCATATTTTAATTGGGTTGTTTGTCTTCCTTTTGTTGAATTGTAAGAGTATTTTATATATTTTGGAAATTAACCCCTTATCAGAGGTATCATTGCCCAATATGTTCTCCCAAACAGTGGGTTCCCTTTTCATGTTGATGGTGATTTCTTTTGCTGTACAGAAGCTTTTTATTTTTATGTAGTCCCATTTGCTTATTTTTTTCCTTTTCTTTTGCCCTAGGGATTGTATCAGTGAAAATTTTGCTATGAGACATGTCTGATATATTGCTGCCTATGTTTTCTTCTAGGATATTTATGCTTTTATGACTTACATTTAAGCCTTTTATCCATTTTGAATTTATTCTTGTGTATGGTGTAAGTTAGTGGCCTAATTTCATTTTTTTTTTTGCATGTACCTGTCCAATATCCTAACACCATTTATTGAAGTGACTGTCTTGACTCATTGTATGTTCTTGCCTCCTTTGTCAAATAATCAAGCATAATGGCTTGGGTCAATTTCTGGGTTCTCTGTTCTGATCCATTTGATCTATATGCCTGTTCTTGTGCCAGTACCAAGCTGTTTTGATTACAGTAGCTTTGCAGTATAGCTTGATATCCAGTATTGTGATCTCTCCAACTTTGTTCTTCTTTCTCAAGACTGCTGCAGCTATTCAGGTCTTTTTTGTTTCAGTATGAATTTTTGGAGTATTTGTTTTAGATTTGTGAAATATGCCATTTGTATTTTGATATGGATTGTATTGGATCTATAGATTGCCTTGGGTAGTATGGACATTTTAATGATGTTGATTCTACCAACCCATAGACATGGTATATTCTTCCACTTGTTTATATCTTCCTCTATCTCTTCTTTCAACATGCTGTAATTTTCTGAGTACAGATCTTTTACCTCCTTGGTTAAGTTTATTTTTTGTTACAATGATAAATGGGATTTTTTTTTTTCGTTTCTCTTTCTGAAAGATCACTTTTGGTGTATAGAAATGCCATTGACTTCTGGGTGTTAATTTTGTATCCTGCTACATTGCTGAATTCTTTACTAAATCTAGTTTTTTTGTGTAAACTTTAGGGTTTTCCATGTACAATAACATGTCATCTGTGAATAACAGTTCTACTTCCTCCTTTCCAATTTGGATGCCTTTTTGTTTTCTTCTTGTCTGATCGCTGTGGCTAGGACTTCCAGTGCTGTGCTGGATAAGAGTGGTGAAAGCAGACATCCCTGTCTTGTTCCTGATCTTAAGGGAAATGGTTTTAGTTCTTGCCCACTGAGTGTGGTGTTGGCTGTAGGTTTGTCATACATGGCCTTTATCATGTTGAGGCATGATTCCTCTAGTCCCATTTTGCTGAGAGTTTGTGGGTTTGTTTGTTTTTATCATAAAAAGCGTGTTGAATTGTGTCGAATGCTTTTCTGCCATGAAGGACAGACCCCGCAGCCAGGCGGGGAGCGGCGTGGGTGTGAACAGCTCGAGCTGCGCCCAGGCCACTCACAGCACAGCCAGGGCTTGGTCCGGTCTGCACTCCGCAGCCAAGACCGCGGCTCTGCTGACACGTGCGCCCTTTGCTGCCTGACCGCGTCTTTCCTTCCTTCCTTCTGGCCCTGGCTCACTCAGTCTGACAATGGGAACAAACAGAACGCTGTGATAGGACTTTTTACATTTTTCCAACAGCCCTTTACATAACCTTCCACAATCGCTGGTCTTGGTCCAGCACAGCCTGTTCCTGGACTCGGAGGCGCTGATCTCCCCCCTGAGATGCAGAGATAGTGCTCCTTCCGGCTGCAGATAGGCATTGGGCCCGCTTTCCTTCTGCTTTTTCTCCAGCCACTGAAGGTGCCTGATCTGCCTGAGCGTTTTAACCCCTCCTCCCTGCCCGGTGATGGCTCCACACCTAACACAGCAGGAGCAGGCCTCGGGCTGGCTTCTGTTCTCTTTGCTTTAAAAGGAAAAGGCAGGGACTGAGCATTCGGATCCTCCCCCGAAGGAGGGAGTCTTCCTGCAGCACCGAGTCTGAGCAATGGCAGGACTAGACGGGGAAGGGGGAAGGAAGGTGCGGGGTTGACATTTTGAGTCAAGGTGATCGCAGCAGGACTCTGAGAAATGAACAGGTGAGGCGAGAAGGTGCCAGGCTCAGGATGTCTACGTTGGTGGAGGCTGAGGGGGGTGGGAAGTCACCGGGCAGAGGGACCAGGGAGTGCAAAGGCCCTGAGGGCAGTGGCCTTGGCAAGTTTAGGGGAGCACTAGTCAGTGTGGCGAGGAGGGGCTGATGGAGACACAGTGGCAGTGAGGTTGGGGGCTGAGGGGCGCACAGGGCAGCCTGCAGGACTCATAGGCCCTTCCAGGGACTTGAGCATCTACTCTGAATGAGATGGCGCATTTTCAACAGGAACGACCGGATTTGGCTGGGTTTTGAATGCTCACCTGGCTTCTGTGGTTAGAGATGTCGGTACCGGAACAGAGGTAGAGGCAGGAAAACCATGGAGGGAATCTACTGCCGTGATTCTGATTCAGGCGGGAGATGCTGGGCTGGGCCGGGAAGTGGAAGTGGAGGTGGTGAGAAGGAGTGGGTTCTGGAGGTCTGGAAGGTGGAGCCAAAGGGTTTGCTATGAAACCAGAAATGGGATGTACATGAAAGAGAAGGGTCAAGGGTGACTCCAAGACCTTTGACCTGAGCAAGTGGCCAAATAAAGCGGGGACAGAGGCTGTGGGAGACTGGAGGTAAGGGGCAGCAGAAGGGTTTGCAATGCTGACCAGATACCAGGGAACAGAGGTTCAGAAAATGCTGATACATATGAGCCAGGTGTTCTGTTCAGATGAAAAATCCAAATGTGGGGTTACAGCCATGAGACCCCATGAGGTCATCTGGGCAGTGAGTGTAGATAAGACAACAGGGTGAGGACCGAGTCCTGGCCCTTGGCTTCAAGATGGAGGGGGAATAAGTGACAGCGTGCTGTGTGTGTTGAATCTGCTTCTAAAGCGTATTCTCCACCTCCCACATTCAGAGGCTCCTCTGGAGCAAACCTGGGGCTCCTCCCGCACCAGGCCAACAGCTCCCTAGCTACGCTTCCTAGAAAGGCACCCCAGATGTGGCTACCAAAATTCAGCTGCTGGGCTCATGGGCTCCACATTCTGTGCCCACCTTCTCACACTGCTGGTGAAGAGGAAAGTGGGGGGAATGGAGAAAGACACGACTTGATTCCTTCCGCAGTATTTCTCAGGAGAAGCCGTTTTGGAATGCTCAGCTCCAAGATGCATATGTATTTGAACACCGAGACATGAAAGTTATCCTGCCAACGGAGACACTGTCCACTGCCATTTAGAAAGATGGAAACAGAGGACACACAGATGGCCAGCAGACACATGAAAAGATGCCCCACATCACTGATCATCCGAGAGATGCAAATTAAAACTACAACGAGGTACCACCTCGCACCTGTCAGACTGGCTATCATCAACAAATCAACGAACATGTTTGGCAAGGTGGAGAAAAGGGAACCCTAGTCCACTGGTGGGAATGCAGATTGCTGCAGCCACTGTGGAAAACAGTATGGAGTTTCCTCAAAAAAATAAAAATGGAACTGCTGTATGTCCCAGTGATTTCACTTCTGGGTATACATCCCAAGAAACCAGAAACACTGATTCAAAAGAACATGTACACCGTTATCTTCACGGCAGCGCTATTTACAATCGCCGAGATTTGGAAGCAGCTCAGCAGATGAGTGGATAAAAAAGCTGTGGTACATTTACACAATGGAATACGACTGGGTCATAAACAAGAAGGAAATCTTACCACTTGTGACAGCCTGAATGGACCCAAAGGGTTTTATGCTAAATGAAGTGAGTCAGTTAGAGAGAGACAATTACCATATGATTTCACTTATATGTAGAATATGAAAACAATATAAATGAACAGACAAACTAGAAGCAGCTCATAAATACAGAGAACAGACTGATGGTTGCCAAAGGGGAGGGAGTTGGAGAGACGGGTGAGAAAGGGGAAGGGACCGAGAAGGGCAGATTGGTCATCACAAACAGTCCCGGGGTGTGCAGGACAGCCTAGGAACATAGTCAGGAATATTGCAATGTACGGGGCCAGGTGAGTGATGGGAATATCGGGGGAACACTTTGTAAAGCACATGCTTCTCTAACCACTCTGCTGTGCCCCTGAAACCAGTGAACTAATATTGAATGTAAACTGTAATTGAAAAGAATAAACAATTAACAAGATGGAAACAGGACCGGTCCCTGTGGCTGGAGTCGCTGTAGAACTTGGAGACCGTGAGCCTGAATCCAACCCACCCAGAAATTCTCTCACTTCAAAGGAGGCCTTTTAAAACTTACTTTTATGTGTGTTTTATGCCTGACTGCTGAGGTTTTAACATTGTGAAAATTTTAAAAATATAAAATCAAACTTTTCAGCAACTTTCTATCTCCCGCTCCTCCCACCACACACTGGAGGGGAGGGTGGGGGGTGGGGGGAGGAGGATGGTACTCCTGCTTATTTCTGAAGTGTGAATAGTTAAAATGTTAGCGCATGGAGGACCGAACAGTATTATCTGGAAAGAAAGCATAGGGAAACTTGGTGTTTTTTGGAAAAGGAAATTTGATGCCTTGGGTGAAGTGCTTCCTATTCACAAACCTAAACTTTGTCTTGCTACCTGATCGTAGCCTGAGAATTCCTCAGATGCCTACACAAAGGTGTGGGAACCACACGACTAAGAGGCTCCGCTCCGTTCCTTCCTGTGTCGGACACAGGGGAACCCGGCCCCTCACGCGGCTGGCCGTCGCTCTTCCAGGTGCAGAAAGAACAGCCTTGCACTTGCGTTTACCAGGCAACTCCACCTGCATTCTAAGCCCCTGAGCAATGATAAACGCAGTGCAGCCGGCCGGCGTGGCTCCATGGGTGAGCGATGACCTGTGAACCAGAAGGTCACGGTTCGATTCCCGGTCAGGGCACGGGCCCAGGTTGCAGACTTGATCCCCAGTGGGGGGCGCGCAGGAGGCAGCCGATCAGTGATTCTCTCTCCTCCTTGACGTTTCTGTCTCTGTTGAAAAGGGAAAGAGAGAATTGCAAGTTTCCGACGCTTCGCTGATACTCAGTCTCAGACGTGCCCCACGCATTTGTAGGTGCCCGGAGACTGCGCACCCAGACCTCGGCATGAACAAGCCATATGCGTTCAGGAAGCAGAGGGAGGGGCATCGGGCTTAGAACACAGACCCGGCTTTGAAGACGCTCTCCATCGCTTTTGCTACCCACGTGTATGACGGCCAATGCCTTACCTCTCTGAGCCCTAGCTTCCTCATCTAAAAAGAAGATAATAAATACATTTCTCAGTGGATTATTGTGAGAACCAACCAAGAAAACTTAGGTGAACACCTATAACGCGGCTGGTGCTCAACAAATGTGAGACCCCTAGCAGCGCAGAGAAATAGACTCGCCTGCAGTCACTGGAGAAGGGAGGTGTGGAGGGTGTTAGGGGAATAGACATCATCCACTAGAGGGAAGGCACGAAATCCTTTTTCTAATATTTATCTATTATGATTTGCATCATCTTTTCCTAAAGCAAAGAAGCCGTGGGTATTACCGAGTCCATGAGTGTAGCTTTGTGGCCACTGCTCTGGGGCAAGCGTGAGGTTTCCCCCTTTTAAAATTGATGTCAGATGAGACATTTTCCAAATTCAAACATTAGAATCAAGTTTAGAAACTTCGATCCGTTATCCTTGAAACTGATGTAAGCCAAACGAAATCTTAATCTCAGAATTTCATTTCTGAAGCTGTTTCCTTTCTCGTGAATCCTGCTCCTCTCTGCGTGGCTCAGGAACAACCAGGCTCTCGGGCCCGTTTGCCTCTTTGCGTGTTCTCCTGAGAAGCTGAGATGGACTCTTTCCATATTTGCTGGATCCTGACCACTAGCGACCCATGTGCTCTGGCCCCTCTGGTGTAACTTTCCGTGCAATTCTTGTTTGGGGCCTTAAACACTCTTTCCGGTTTTAGTTGCCGTCCATGTCCATCTTCCCCATTCTAACTGTCCACTGTGGGCGGGCCTTGGGGGAGAGCAGAGGCCCTGAGAGGAAGCCGATGCCGGGGGGGGGGGGGGGGGGAGGATCTCCTAATAATAAGATATATATATATATATATGGAACCTTCAGTACTTCGTTTCCTCGGCTTCTTTAAAAGCCTTCTGGTTTGCTAGTTTTGTGTGAGAGTGAGGGCTGGAGGCATGGCATGAATGCACCAGAGCACTTCCTTCTGAAAGAGCCAAACACGAGTCCTCAGCCCCACCATGGCCCAGGACAGCTCCTGCTTGCCTGCATTTACTGGCGGAACAGAGCTGCGCAGCAACATATGCACACAGGGACGTATGCACACAGCGACGTATGCACATAGTGACGTATGCACACAGGGATGTATGCACACAGAGACGTATGCACACAGCGACGTATGCACACAGGCACGTATGCACACAGTGACGTGTTGACGTATGCACACAGAGACGTATGCACACAGCGACGTATGCACACAGCGACGTATGCACACAGTGACGTATGCACACAGGGATGTATGCACACAGAGACGTATGCACACAGCGACATATGCACACAGCGATGTATGCACACAGTGACGTAGGCACACAGTGACATATGCACACAGCGACGTATGCACACAGGGATGTATGCACACAGCGACGTATGCACACAGCGACGTATGCACACAGCGACATATGCACACAGGCACGTATGCACACAGTGACGTGTTGACGTATGCACACAGAGACGTATGCACACAGGGATGTATGCACACAGAGACGTATGCACACAGCGACATATGCACACAGCGACGTATGCACACAGAGACGTATGCACACAGCGACGTATGCACACAGGGATGTATGCACACAGCGACGTATGCACACAGGGACGTATGCACACAGCGACGTATGCACTCAGCGACGTATGCACACAGCGACGTATGCACACAGCGACGTATGCACACAGCGACGTATGCACACAGAGACGTATGCACACAGCGACGTATGCACACAGCGACGTATGCACACAGGGATGTATGCACACAGCGACGTATGCACACAGCGACGTATGCACACAGCGACGTATGCACACAGCGACGTATGCACACAGGGACGTATGCACACAGTGACGTGTTGACGTATGCACACAGCGACGTATACACACAGCGACGTATGCACACAGCGACGTATGCACACAGGCACGTATGCACACAGAGACGTATGCACACAGCGACGTATGCACACAGCGACATATGCACACAGGCACGTATGCACACAGTGACGTGTTGACGTATGCACACAGAGACGTATGCACACAGCGACGTATGCACACAGCGACGTATGCACACAGCGACGTATGCACACAGCGACGTATGCACACAGTGACGTGTGCACACAGCGACGTATGCACACATCAAGCAGGGCAGAACCAGAGGCAGAAACTGCATCCTTGACCTCTCCTGCTCAGCTCAGGAAGCTGGACATAAAAGTTAGTGAGTCTGTGTAGATCGGGTGCTGTGGGCAGAGTGGTGCCTGGCATGACAGCGCTGCATCTGGTGACTTTCCTGTGAGCCTGGGTTCAGGGGCAGGAGGACTGAGGGAGGCCTTCCCAGAGAGAAGAGCTTGAGTCCTCGAGTTCGTGGACTCGATGCCCAGGTGCCTGTGTCTGTCCTTGGGACTCAGGGATCTGAACCCGATTTAGACTTTTTAAAAAATGAAAGTTACTACCTAGCATGGGGTCCCTGGAGAACATGTAATAAAGTAAAAGGAGGCAGGTGCCCTGGCCAGGCGTCTGTAATGCCACCCGAGACGCAGGAGGCGTTAGTGGACTCCTTTGGATTTAGGAAGGTAAAGTCCTGCCCACAAGTCCACACCCCTTCACACCACAAAGTTCCTTTTATCAGAAGCGAAGCCGTGCGCATGGCTAACAGGCTGCGTCAAAAAAGCGCCAGCCTCAGGCACAGCAGGAACACACAGGCAGTACATTATCCCCTGAGGCCCCCTTCCCCTGCCTGCGGGGTGCGGGGTGCGGGTGCGGGTGTGGGCAGTGGGAGGACGCTGAAAGCAGGCCACTGCTGGCCGCACTGCTGACTGCCCAGGCCGGGGTCCATGCCTGGATAGCAGGGTGTCAGGGTCAGGTCCACCACCCGGCCCCGAAGGGCGGCCCCGCCAGAGCCGGGAGCCCTGTCCACAGCAGCTGTCAGTGCCCGGACGCTGGCCTCGCCCAGCGCGGGTCTCCGCTTTCACAGAACCTGCTCCAGGCCCTTGCAGTGTTGGAAACACAGGCCTGTGCTTGTACACGGCCAGGAAGCGAGAAGGAAACTTAAATGTCATTGTGATGCCCTTGACCAGCCAGAGAAGGCTCCTGAGGATCCGTGGGCGGAGAAGGACCGGCCGTGCGACCACGCGGCGGGGATTCTGGGAGCTAAGCCGCTCCTGGGGTTGATCGGCTTCCGGAGCGTTTAAGGGGGTGGCTCTGATTCTGAACCCAAACGCCACCCAGGTCCCCAAACACTCACGTGCGCGCAGGCACAGGCGCGCCCGGGTTCTGGAATGAAGCCCACGGACAGGGAAGCGAGCTGAGCGGAGGAGGACGCGGGATCAGAGCCAGCGGGGCGCGTGGTACCGCGGCCCCTCCTCCCGCGCCGGCTCCGCACGGACGGATCTCTAATCCCCGTGGCGCTGGGCACAGCCGGGAGGCGGGCCAGTGGGTGGCGAGGCTGGAAACCGACTCGGGCCATTGCGCGGCGCCTCCCCGCCGGGTGTGTGTAAGCGGCCCCGCAGGCGCCGGCTGCTCCCGCCCGCGCACGGGGCAGGTGGAAGGCGGCCCGCTGCGCTCACAGCGAGTGTGCAAGCGCAGCCGGTGGCCCACCCCGCTCACAGCGAGTGTGCAAGCGCAGCCGGCGGCCCGCCCCGCTCACAGCGAGTGTGCAAGCGCAGCCAGTGGCACCGGGTTCCATGCTGACTCCGCTGGAGAAGGCGTTGGTGCGCACACACAGGGCGCCCGGGCCCAGCCCCCACTTCTGGGGACACTTAGCGACAAGCAGCTGACCCAGGGGCCAGCGAGAGAGAACCCAAGCTGCGCGGGTCATTGTCGTTGTTGTTATTATTATTATTATTATTATTATTATTACTAGAGGCCCAGTGCATGATTGAATCATGCACGTGTAGGGTCCCCTACACGCTTTTGCTTTTCCTGTGGAGCTGGGTGCCTGTCCGCTGGTGCTGAGGGGGGCTGCCGCGGACACCTGGCTACCCTGCCGTTGAGAGGCGCAGCCGGGTGTCGGAGGCAGGCCCCCTCAGCGGCCGCAGATCTGGCCGTTGAGAGGCGCAGGGGGCGGACTCAACAGCAGGGTAGCCCCCCTCAGTGGCAGCGGACCAGTGCCTCTCAATGGCCGGATAGGCCACCCCGAGTCCCGCCCCCCAGACTCCCGCCACCCAATCGTGGGCGTAGCAGAGTGATGGTAATTTACATGTTACTCTATTATTAGATAGGATTATTATTAACTCTCAGATGCCACTGGCACACTCCTTTTAAAAAAGGGACAGGGAAAGGTCCTGAGAAGTGATCGGCGCCCTAACTGCGGGCGGGAGGCTGACACGTGTCCTTTAACGCCCGGGCCGGGGGAGCCATCACGTTGGACAAGCTGAGGATCGGCTCAGCTGCGGCTGGTTTTCTGGTTTTCGCAGGAGCCGGTGCCCAGCAGCTCCCTGGCTGGGCCCCTCCTCCCCGCTGGGCGCCCACTCAGCTGCCACGCGTCCAGCACTGGCTTCTCAGAGCCGGCCAGTCGGTAAATGGATCCCCGTGGGGGCGCGGGGCCCGCAGGGCAGCTCTTTCACAGCCCCAGGCCCGAGGGCGCCTGGCGCCTCTATTCCTCCCACCCCCACCCCTACCCCTTGCTGTGCGCCCAGAGTGGTGCGGGAGCGCCCCATTTCCTCAGGTTGCATTCTCCCCGAGTTGCCAGTTGCATTCCCGAGGCCTTGTCCCCTCCGGCCCTGGTGCAACTTGTCTGAAAGCCAGAGGCCAAAGAGGAACCCTGGAGAGAGAAGTTGGAGGAAAACCCAGCCTGGTGGAGCCGCCCAGGCCAGACCTGGAGAGGTAACTACATTCGTCCCGGCTCATTCCTAGTCTCCCTTTTATGTAAGGGGCCGCGAAGGGGGCCTTCACCCGATTCAATTAGACACCAGCCCCTTCCTCTGAAGTAATTTCATCTGAAACCGGACAGCAGCAGGCTCAGGCTGGCCGGCCCTGGCCTAGACTACTCTGCTCCCAGGGCAGGATTCCCAGTTCCCAAACCCTCCGGCTCATCCCCTCCACATCACCTTTACTCTGCTTCGGGGTGAGGGAGCTTGAGCTCTTGGGATGCCCAGGAGGCTGTGGCCGGCTCAGCATCACATGCTCTGCAGCCTCAGGGGTCACCACTAGTGGCCGTGTGACTCCCCGACCTGTGTGAGCTCCAGGCCAGGCGCAGCTGGGAGCTGAGTGAGGGCCCCGCTCTGCGCCCGGTCACAGGCACGGGGCAACACCACCTACTTGGCACCTACCGCGTGCATGTACTGTTACCTTATTTACCCTCAGAGCAATCGGTTTCCGATGGTAGAACCAGCTTCTGGAGGTTCGGAAAGCAGCCCACGCTGCTTCCGTTAGGAGGTGTCCGGTCTGTGGGACTCCATGCTCAGAGCACATGTCCACTGTCTTGGAGGAGAAAGAGGAGACTCCATAGTGTGCGGTGAAGCTGCGGAAAGGACGGGGCGGGTGCTATGGGGCCTTTGACACAGCACACAGTGAGCTACCAGCTAATGCACTGGTGTGAACGGGAGCGGGTGAGAGGAAAAGGAAAGAACGTAAGTGACGCCTGTTGCTGCCAGGGAAGGTTAAACTCAGCATCCCTGCCCGATAGCCATTGTTTTCAATACCATAGAGTGACGCCGACTGCTGTGCTCAGGCCCCGATGCCCTGAGACCGGCTTCAGGATGGAATCGGGTCACAGTGCATCCTGACACTTCAGAAATCAGACTTCTTTCAGGAGAGTCGAGTGGAGTTCACTGTACAGAGAACTGTGTTTAAGGAAGAGTCCCTCCTGTGAACTGGTGCAGCCTCTATGGAAAACGACATGGAGGCTCCTCAGAAACTTAAGAAGAGAACTACCATTTGACCCAACAACCCCTCTTCTGGGCATCTACCTGAAAACACCCCCACGTCCATTGCAGCATTAGTCACAGCAGCCAAGAGTGGAAACTACCCAAGGGTCCTTCGACCAATGATTGGATAAAGATATGGTACATATATTCAATGGAATACTATTCAACCATTAAAAAGATGAAATATTGCCATTTGTGACAACATGGATGGATCTTGAGACTATCTTGCTAAGTGAAAGAAGTCAGACGAAAAAGGACAAGAACCATGTGATTTCACTCATGTGGGATATAAAACAGACAGCAGCAAACAAACTCATAGATACAGCCCACAGTGTGATGGTTACCTGAGGGAAAGTGGGGAGGGTTAAAAGGATAAAGGGGGTCAATATGTGGTGATAGGAGACTAGACTTTGGGTGGTGACCACACAATGCAATAGATAGATGACATAGAATTGAACACTTGAGACATAATATTATTAACCAATATTACCCCAGTAAGTTTAATTTAAAAAAGTTTTCTCATAGCTAAAAGCAACTTATACAAATATTTTTATAAAGCTAGAATTGTTTCTTTAATAGAGCAATTTTTGTTCAAGCCAGTGAGCCTGTGGAATGCCATTTTGGTACAACTTTCATTTATCTGAAAAGCAAGTCCAGGAAAGCCAGAGTGATCCCAAGCCTGGTTCCAACTGGCCACATGTGAAAAAAGGATAATCCTTCTGAGGAGTCTCGCCGTGGTCAAGCATACGGACAGCAGAAGCAATGGTTTCCTGTTCGCTTTCTCATGACATTTCTGTAGGTTTGGTTGATTATGGTCAAGATCTCAGAACTGAGGACTGCCAAGTTCGAATAAAATTCCTCTCTGGCCTCAATGCCTAGGAACGAAAAATGGTGCACTGGGCTCTGAGTGGGGAAGCACAACAAGAAATGGCATCTATAGTTCTGGCCGCAAGAATCGCCTCCTTCTGCCAGGAATCGTTCAGTCATTTACATTTTAGTATGAATTTGTTTTCCTTATAAGTGATGGGTAGAATCAAGACACTTTCCCCACAGTTTAATCTTCTTACAAACCACTATCTGTTTATAGACGATGTTTCTTTCCATGACCAAAGCCCCTCTGGCATTGGATCACTGGAAGGCTTGATGGCTTAGAGCAGGAGGTGAAAGCAGGGATAATTCTGATCGGTGGTGCATGGATGGCCAACCTGGGGCTGCGATGGGTAATTGACGGCAAGGGGTTTAGGGCTTCCATTCTGAAGGCACTCACGGGCCAGTGAGAGGGGAAGTAAGTTTTCAGCATCTGGCCAAGGAGCAGGGAAAGGGAACCGGGAGCCAGACCGAATTTGCTTACGGTTTAACTAGATGGGGCCTGCGCAGGGCCGGCAAGGTACCTGGGACATGGCCCACTCTGGAGGACGCCCCGGTGGGCATCCACGCTGTTGCGTCAGAGACAGAGGAACTAGCCCGCTCTTACTGTCTCTGACTGAGACGGCCACAGCTCAGAAACAGTTAGGACAATTCCACTTCCGTGCTCCTGGCTCTCTGTACCCTAGGTTTGTATATTCATTTATGTCTTCCTCAATAGCTTTACTGGAAAACGTAGGCTCTCTTTCTTCACCAAGATCTACAGAGTACTTACTTTAAGTTTTTTATTGTGGTGAACTATCCATAGCATCACAATATTTGGCGGTTTAACCATTTTTCGGTGTAAGCTCCGTGTCATTAGGCACACTCACGTGGTGCAACCATCGCCACCATCCTCCGATGCAGCTCCCAGCGGACACTGCCCAGGATATGTTTATAAAGCTAGAAGCACATGCCGCCCCTCGCGCCTCCTCTGGCACCTCGGCCTTCCTCTCTGTCTCTGTGGCTGGCTGTCTGCACCTCCTGAAGGTGGGATCGTCAGGATCTGCCCTGCCTCAGCCGATTTCTCTGAGCACGGCGACCTCGAGGCTCACCCTCGCTGCCGCGCGTGTCAGATCCCCTTCCTTTTGGAGGCTGACTGCTTTCCG
This sequence comes from Cnephaeus nilssonii, assembly GCF_951640355.1. Taxonomy (NCBI): domain Eukaryota; kingdom Metazoa; phylum Chordata; class Mammalia; order Chiroptera; family Vespertilionidae; genus Cnephaeus; species Cnephaeus nilssonii. The sequence continues at coordinate 51,687,180 of NC_137089.1, read as the reverse complement.
TGTGGAACACACCACGCCTCGCCTATCTATTCACCGTCCAGGTGGGAGCCGTCGCCCTGTACATCACACCAGTACTTCCCTGTCAAACGATGTGGTCTTTCCGATCGAAGCACTGGAGACTCACACACTTACTTCCTCGGCAATGACACACTATGGGCTCCAGGGTGAGCCCCACATTCACATGCGGAGGCCCTAGCCCCAGTACCTCCGCCGGTGACTGCATGTGAGGACGGGGGTTTGGTTCAAAGGAGGCTTGTAGGGTGGTCCCTGCCCCAGTTTGACCAGTGTCCTCATAAACACAAGAATGTGGGCAAACAGAGAGCTACGAGGCTGCATGTGCCCAGAAAAGACCACGTGACACCGTGAGAAGACGGGGACCCACCCCACCAGCGCCTCCAGCTCGGCTTCCAGCCTCCTGAACCGGGAGAAGAAACGTGTCTGTCGTGTCAGCCCCCGTCTGACAACTTGTTACAAAAACACATTTGGGGTGCTTTTGTGGCTTTGCCTCAGGATCAGAGTAAGCCCAGCTTTAATCCTTATATTTAAACCCCAAACCAGCCTCTGTACTTTCTAGTCACAAACAATATTACTCAGCTTGATCACTAGATTTTTTTTTTCATCCTATTTGGCTTTAAATGGCTTTTGACACAAACATTTTTTTTTTCAGTTACAGTTTACATCCGATATGAGTTTGTATTAGTCTCAGGTTTGCAGCATAGAGGTCAGACAACCTCACACTGTACTGAGTGGTCCTCCTGAAATTTCCAGTACCCACCTGGCACCATACGTACCTATCACAATATTATAGTGACAGTAGGCTTTTGACTCTTTAACAAAAAATTAAATTCTCTCTTGAAGGGTAAAATACCATCTACTGAGGCTATTCAAGAGAATACGGTGCCAACGCTGAAGACAATTCCGGACGGAAACTGCTTTGAGCAACAGCGATGCACTCGAAATGAGGACTTTGTCTACCATGGTGACTTGCACCGGAGGATGGAACTCCCATGAACCTCTGTGCTGTGATGTTTGCTGAAGAACCCGGGGCTTTTCCTCACACCCCTGCCTCTTCTCGCTAAAGGCTAGGATAACCGAGCGCATTTGGGATCCGCCTCACCCTTGTGTTCTCCCAAAGCTCCGCTCTCCAAAGAGCTCCAGGGCCTGACTCTTACACCAAAGCTTCCGAGCTTCTGGGCCCAGCCCCCAGCGGGTCGCTTTGACATTTGGGTCAGAAGGCTCAGCTCCCATGGGGCTCGGCTGAGGGGCCGCCCCAGGGCAGCCTTCTGTCCCTGCCCTCGGGAGGAACAAGTCACGGTGGGGTCATGATGGACACACGGAGTGAGATGGAGGAGAGAGCCAGACCTAGGGAACTAGACTTTTGTGCCTCGAGGGAAAAGAACTGAATTACATGCGCTTGGCTTGGTGGAGATAACATTTATTGGCCCTTTCCAAGAGCGTTCAATTGTCTTGCAAAGTTAGGTATTTTTTATTGTTGACAGTATTACAGATGTCTCCCATTTTCTCCCTTTTTGCCCTCCTCCACCCAGCCAGCCCCTTCCCACCCCAGGCCCTCCTCACACTATTGTCTGTGTCCATGGGTTTTACATATAGGCATGTGTGTTCTTTGGTTAATCCCCCCACCCCAAACCCCCACTGAGGCCTGTTATTCTGTTCTATGGATCCATGTCTCTGGTCCTATTTTGTTCATCAGTTTATTTTGTTCATTAGATGCCACATATGAGTGGGATCATGTGCTACTTGTCTTTCTCTGACTGACTTATTTCACTTAGCATAATACTCTCCAGGTCCCTTCATGCTGTCTCAAAGGGGAAGAGATTCTTCTGTTTTACTGCTGCATAGTATTCCATGGTATAAAAGTACCAGAGCTTTTTTATCCACTCATCTGCTGATGGGCACTTGGGCTGTTTCCAGATCTTAGCTATTGTAAATTGTGCTGCTATGAACACAGGGGTGCATACATTTTTTTCTGATTGGTGCTTTGGGTTTCTTAGGATATATTCCCAGAAGTGGGATCACTGGGTGAAATGGCAGTTCCATTTTTAATTTTTTGAGGAAACGCCACACTTTTTTCCACAGTGGCTGCACCAGTCTGCACTCCCACCAGCAGCGTACTAAGGTTCCCTTTTCTCCACACCCTCGTCAGCACTGTTGTTTGTTGACTTATTAATGGCAGCCATTGTAAAGTTATTTTACCCGGAAAGGGGAGTTTGGAATAGGAATCACGATCGATCGTCATCTTTGCACCGTGTCTGGCTTTACTGAGCATCCTTGTCTGTAAATATCTCATTGGAAAGCTTCAAAAATGACACCAACTAAAAATCTCATTATTTTTCTAAAAACGTAAGTCCTAGTTCTCACGGGCTGGGCTCCTGGAGGGTGGGGGCGGTGCCTTCATCACGTCCCATCTGCAGCCGAGCCGGCACCTGGCGGCACTCTCTGCATGTTGAGGGAATGGCCTAAAGCCCTTGGAATCCTCATGTCTAAATCCAAATTCACAGAAAACTTTTGCCCATGGACAGAATAGCTTGGAGCTCCATCACAGCCCCGAGTTTGCACTTGAAAGGTCGGGGGTTGGGGGGTCTGAGAAGGAAGTGGCTGCTGAAGGAGCCTGGGTCTGAGTCAGCGGACTTGGGCCCAGACTCACACTTGCTGACCGCCTCTGGGGCACGTAGATGGCGGCAGAGCCAGAGGAAAGCAGCCTTGGTTTCTGAGGCCAAATGGCTTTAAGGAGCCAGACTTCAGATGGTTAGCACAATGAGTTCATTCAAGCGAGCTCCTCGTGAAGAGAACGAAATCCAAGCGCGCGAGGACCATTCTTTTCATCAAAAAAAGACCCAAGGACTAAACGTGTTGAAAGACAAACCTTCGCCTCCCACTGGCTTGGGGCTCCATGTCTGGTTGGAATTGAAAGAACTCGCCCACTGTTACCCTAAACCAGGCCATATCCAAACTGTATGTGAACAGAAACCAAAAGCGGTACCTCCACACAATGAAAGAAGCTTGAGCTCATCCTGAGAACAAGACGTATGCAATGCGCCCACCCTCCCCGCGGACAGCGGGCAGCGGGCAGGCTGCGGGAGGAGGGTGGGCGGAGGACACCAGGGCCCCAGGAGCTTCTTCACGGTGCCTGAACTTGGCAATCAGCCTACGGGGCAGGGGCTTGCTTTTCTGAGGACCAAGGAACGCAGTACGGACCATTTACCTTTTCCCCCGGGGGCTATTTTATTCCCCACTAATGCCGAGAGAAAGGGTTTGTAACGGTCCTTGGCAAGTTCATGTCCAATTAGGAAACTTTCAAAGCTGACACCTAAAAATGCTCACGTCTTTTTAAAGAGGAGAAAGAAAGTAAAAAGCATCGCACCGCTAACGAAGCCCTCCAACAAAATGAGCAGGTGTGCGCATCCCGTTCCAGCCGGGCCGAGCCTGTTGCTGTCACCCGTGAAGTCCACGTGCACGTTCTCATTCTGAACAGCCCTGGGGCACTGTCTTCGCTCGGGACTCCCTGAAGGAGGAGCCTGACGTCAGCTCGTGGGAAGACAGGTCATGTGGGGGTGGATCTGAGGGAGGAGGGGGGAGGTAGAGGAGGGCCAGACAGCAAAGGAGGGAAACAGTACTTGGGGAGACAGGCTTGATTCTTCTCAGGGGCCACCTGGGAAGCCCACTTCCCGCATTGTCCTCGTAAAAGGTAGGAAGCAGGTCCCTCCACCCAGCAGGTCCCATCCCAGAGTCAAAGGTCATTCTCAGGGTGTTAACTTCCTGGTCGATGCACGTGCTTGGGCCAAGCCAACACTCATCAGTATCATGGTGCCCCCAAGTAGAAAGCAAAAGTATGTGATATTTTATCTGTTGCTGCATTATATGGCTTAAACTCACAAATAATGATGAACTCAGTTTCTGTGAGTCGGGAATCCAGAAGCAGCTGGGTAATTCTAGCTCACGGTCACTCGTGGGGTCGCAGTCAAGATGCTGACCGGGCTTCTGTCGTCTGAAGGCTTAACCAAGGCGGGAGGGTCTGCTTCCAAGACGGCTCACCCCCGTGGCTGACGACATGTCACTGGCTGCGGCCGTAGGCTTTATCCCCTCCTCACAGGGCCTCTCCAGGGGGCGCTTGAGAGGCCTTACAGCACGGCAGCCAGCTTCTCCCAGAACAAGTGATCCGGGACAGAGCAAGGCAGAAGCCACGATACCTCTTACGACTGCTGTTGGTCACGGAGGCCAACCCTGACACAGTGTGGGAAGGGACTACACAGGAATGGGACACGAGAAGGGAGAGATGATTGGGGCCACCATATAGACTGGCAACCACTTGTAGGCATGTGCCTCAGGGGCACTGTCGCCACAAAATGTGCCCAAATCCACACAGAACTGTCTACCATGTCTGAAAAGCACCTGAGGCCGTGAGTGTGCCAGTTGTGGTCGTCCACGTGGCTTCTCGAGCTGTGCCTCCTGGTGCGTTCCACCACGCAGACCCATCATTTCCTCGGCTCCTCCAGGAGAAAGTCCAATGAAACCAAGATCTCAGAAAACACTGGTGGGCAAAGCTAATCTCGAGTTCTGAAATGCAACAGATGATCTGAAATGGCATACGTCTTGGATTAATTAAATCACTTAGCGAGTCCATTTGTTGGTTTTCTTTCACCCCCAAACTACAGCAGACAAGCTGCAGAAGCCACAGGGGAGCAGGAGACCAGATGCCCTGTTTTGATGGGACAGGACAAGACACGCCCTCACAGTAAACAAACGTGGGTCAAACACAATGTTCACTCAATGACGCATCACAAGGAGATTCCTTCGGTTTCATCCTGTTAATATTACAACAGACTCCTCCAGGCTTTCGGGGTCATAGAGGATGACGAACACATGCCCCAAAGGCAGGGTTTTTGAAAACATGTAACAGCAGTCACTTGGACAGGTGTGGGAAAAAAGCATTTCCACCGATAGAGGAGGCTGAAAACCCCAGGTTCCCATTCCACAACCATCCTTCCCTTTTTCCTTGTTAGCAGAACCCAATTTTCATGCCCAGTTAAAAAATACTTCCCATCTTGTCTGGCAACTTGGAATGAGCATATGACACTGTTCTGACCAATAAAATTTATGTGAAATCCACTGACGAGTTCCAAGGCTGTGCTTTCCTGATACACACGTTACATTACTCTTGTCCCAACCTGGAAAGTCAAGATCGTGACTGGAGCTGGAGCCCCAGTAGCCACCTTGTGGTCACGAGGGAGAGGCCAAGAGACCGAAGCCACCAAACAGCCAGGCAATGGTTAGCTCTGCACTTGTGTGAGGATAGGAAACCTCTCCTTGGCGTGAGCCACTGTCGTCTATTTTTCTCTTACACACAGTGGAACTCAATCGCTAACGAATAGAGTTCATGTGAACATTTTTAGATCACCCCCTAACTGACCATTTTAGACCATTGATTGTTCAATTTTTAAACTCTTCATTTTCTTCAAAAAGCAGTTTCCAAGTTGTCAGGTTTGTAAACTATTGTTGACCCTGAGAAAGAAGACATCTACCAACAAGGTTTTCTGTGGCTAATTGGGCTCAAATTTAAAAGCAGAGCCTAGCAACCATCTCTAAACAGCGGACTCTCATGCACGCTGTGCCTGGGGAAGCCGGCACTGAACTGCACGGTGTCCTGACAGCTGAGCCAGCCCTTATCCCGGAATCCTGTTTCAACCAACAGGACTGAGACTTTTCCTGTCCAGCTGGAGCTGCACAGCTACCCCTTAGCATCTTCACTGACCAATCAGAGTGGCTCCATTCGGACCAATCAGGACAGTGTTTTATGGACCAAACTGCAAGGATTTAGTCCTCATTTGCATGAGAACAGACCAATCAGGAACCAGGGGTGGGGACTTCTTTCTATATAAGTCAGCTCCACATTGCCTCAGGGAGGATCAATCCCTTGCCATCCAAGGCTGAGGGATGTGTCCCCCTGGCTGGAGCCGAAACACTGAAAACAGCCACCCCACTGGAGCAGCACGGAGGGGAGCAGCTGGGGGCAGGCAGACCGGAGTGGAGCAATCCCCTCCCAGGGCCCCCTCACAGCCGTGGAACAGCGTGCTGCTGCTTCATTAATTGAGCTGTAACACTATTGAGCTGTCTGCACTGATTAAAGAATGTTCCTTCTTCATCGAACCTTAAATTGGGGATTCCTATTGGTGTTGAGTTAGTTCCAGCGACCATCAGTTGACACCAGCATCAATTTTCTTCTGAAACAATATTTGTCCCATGGTGAGCCTGACACTTCTAAGTGTTGGTCTTTTTTTTTTTTTTTTTCAGTCTGAGCAACTATTTATATGTATCTAACTATATCTCATACTAGAGGCCCAGTGCATGAAATTTGTGCCCGGGGAGGGATGTCCCTCAGCCCAGCCTGCACCCTCTCCAATCTGGGACCCCTCGAGGGCCGGGATCGGGCCTAAATGGGCAGTGGGACATCCCTCTCACAATCCAGGACTGCTGGCTTCCAACTGCTTGCCTGCCTGCCTGCCTGATTGTCCCTAACCCTGTGGTCGGCAAACTGCGGCTTGCGAGCCACATGTGGCTCTTTGGCCCCTTGAGTGTGGCTCTTCCACAAAACACCACGGCCTGGGCGAGTCTATTTTGAAGAAGTGGCATTAGAAGAAGTTTAAGTTTAAAAAATTTGGCTCTCAAAAGAAATTTCAATCGTTGTACTGTTGATATGTAGCTCTGTTGACTAATGAGTTTGCCAACCACTGCCCGAACCGCTTCTGCCTGCCAGCCTGATCACCCTCTAACCACTCCCCTGCCAGCCTGATTGATGCCTAACTGCTCCCCTGCCAGCCTGATTGCCCCTAACTGCCCTACCCTGCAGGCCTGGTCACCCCTAACTGCTCCCCTGCAGGCCTGGTCTCCTCCAACTGCCCTCCCCTACAGGCCTGGTCACCCCTAACTGCCCTCCCCTGCAGGCCTGGTCCCCCCGAACTGCTCTCCCATGCAGGCCTGGGTCCCCCCCAACTGCCCTTCCCTGCAGGCCCAGTCGCCCCCAACTTCCCTTCTCTGCCAGCCTGGTCACCCCTAACTGCCCTCCCCTGCTGGCTTGATCACCCTCAACTGCCCTCCCTTGAAGGCCTGGTCCCTCCCAACTGCCCTCCCCTGCTGGCCATCTTGTGGCAATCATCTTGTGTCCACATAGGGGCAGGATCTTTGACCACAAAGGGGCAGCCATCTAGTGTGTTGGAGTGATGGTCAATTTGCATATTACTCTTTTATTAGATAGGATAGAGGCCTGGTGCACTGGTGGGGGCTGGCTGGTTTGCCCTAAAGGGTGTCCCGGATCAGGGTGGGGGTTCCCTTGGGGCATGGGGTGGCCTGGGCGAGGGGCCTGTGGTGGTTTGCAGGCTGGCCACACCCCCCGGTGACCCAAGCGGAGGCCCTGGGATCTGGGATTTATTTATCTTCTATAATTGAAACTTTGTAGCCTTGAGTGGAGCCCAGGGCCGGCCAGAGTGGGCAGAAAGCTTGGCTTCCTCCATTGCCAGGGAAACCCAAGCCTCCTGCTTGCTCCGTGGCTGGCTGCCATCTTGGTTGGGTTAATTTGCATACTTGCTCCTGATTGGCTGGTGGGCGTGGCTTGTGGGTGTAGCGGAGTGGTGGTTAATTTGCATGTTTCTCTTTTATTAGTGTAGATACCTTTGGGTCTTCATACTGCCAGTCATTCTATGTAGATGCCTGCCTTTCTCCCTACCCCACTCCCAGTTCCCCCCACCCCATTTCTTTTCAGAGGCATTCCCATGCAAACTGAACTTTTTCATTCTGGAACCTACCAAATTTACATCTTTATATATTTGTTATTGAGAGTATGTGTGTAGTGGCATTTCCACACTGTAGTGCAAGCTGGGGAGGCCAGGGCTGCAGCCACACTACTCACGCCTGTACCCCTGGTCCCAGGGCTGCACCGCTGTGCTCATGCCTGTACCCCTGGTCCCAGGGCTGCACCGCTGTGCTCACGCCTGTACCCCTGGTCCCAGGGCTGCAGAGGCTGTGCTCACGCCTGTACCCCTGGTCCCAGGGCTGCAGAGGCTGTGCTCACGCCTGTACCCCTGGTCCCAGGGCTGCAGAGGCTATGCTCACGCCTGTACCCCTGGTCCCAGGGCTGCAGAGGCTGTGCTCACACCTGTACCCCTGGTCCCAGGGCTGCACCGCTGTGCTCACACCTGTACCCCTGGTCCCAGGGCTGCAGAGGCTGTGCTCACGCCTGTACCCCTGGTCCCAGGGCTGCACCGCTGTGCTCACGCCTGTAGCCCTGGTCCCAGAGCTGCACCGCTGTGCTCACGCCTGTACCCCTGGTCCCAGGGCTGCACCGCTGTGCTCACGCCTGTACCCCTGGTCCCAGGGCTGCACCGCTGTGCTCACGCCTGTAGCCCTGGTCCCAGGGCTGCACCGCTGTGCTCACGCCTGTACCCCTGGGTCCAGGGCTGCACCGCTGTGCTCACGCCTGTACCCCTGGTCCCAGGGCTGCACCGCTGTGCTCACGCCTGCACCCCTGGTCCCAGGGCTGCACCGCTGTGCTCACGCCTGTACCCCTGGTCCCAGGGCTGCACCGCTGTGCTCACGCCTGCACCCCTGGTCCCCAGAATAGTGTCAGAGGGAACATTTCATGTCCACACTGCCTTTTAAGGAGCCCCTGGGAAGCCCAGGTGGGGTGCTCTTGCTCCAAGGACTTACAGAGTTTAAATACCAGACAGGATCCTCAGACTGCATTCTGCTCATCCAGGTGCTTATGCTTTTCTATTCTCCCCTCATTTTTTATTATTCCTCACTGAAAACCTCTAGGGAGCAGGAATGTGCCAGGGGCTGGAGACTGCCCCCTCCAGGCAGTCCCCGGAGATTTCCTGCTGGTTAAGCCACGGATAGTTTCCACGGTGACAGGCCAGGTGCCAATCCCTCAACAGAGGGAAAAGACTAATTGCCCGCCGTCAGAGGTGAGAGCCTCTCCGTGCTTCCCTGGGCTTCTTTTCCTTTAAGGCTGTCTTAAAGGGCAGGCACAGACTGCGAAGCTGTGTGCTCTGGCAGAGCAGGCGCCTGGGCAGACGGGCTGTGCTGGCGCTGTGCTCCTGAGAAGGAATGCTGTTACAACACGGCACAACGGTATGTGGCTTTCCAAAAGGCGCCGTTCTCCAGGGTTCTGCACAGAACCAACGGCGAGAGTTCAAGGTAAGCTATTCTGAGAATATTAAGACATGTGCAACCCAAATGAAAAGACCAGGAAAAACTGGAAAGGAATCCAAGGCATGAGAAAACGTGAATATATAATACCTGCTTGAAATATATATTACTGTTGGCCGCTTATTCTGTTTCCTTTAAGCATCCACTACCATGGAAATGCCCATCTGAGCCCTGCCTACGCCTGGGGGTGGGCTGAGCCAGACTGTCTGGCCTGAGTGACAGGACGCAGGAAGCCGGATGAGGGGTGGGAGGCCGAGACCAAGGCCAAGGCGGAGGCCAAGGCCACATTCAGGCCTGCGCTGTACACACGCTGGGGCTGAGCAGGTTAGTGGCAGCTGGAGACGAGGCTTCCAGCACTCTGGGCGCTTCTGCACCCACATGTGCAGGTCCCGAAGGGGCAGGTAGGAAGATTTCTACTGCATCAGTAAACCCATGACTCAACATAAACATTAATGCTTTAAATTACTAAATAATAGTAACTTAAATGCAGACTACATGAGGAAGAAAGAAAACTTACCAACACTTTAGTCATTGTTTGGTTTTTAGTTTGTTTAAATAAATGGGTTTTTAAATCAGATTTAAAGCATTGGTTAATAGGGTCATATAGGTTTCAAGTGCACATTACGATGATACATCATATGTTGCATTGTGTGCCCACTGCCCAAAGTCAAATCATCTTCTGTCACCATACACATATATGGATTGCGTGTAACCTCAACACAGGTAAGAGGAGGATAAAGAGTTTTTAAACTGATAATGCTTCCAGCGCCTTTAGCCAGCATTGATTGAAGGTACTGGTGAGGGCCCCAACACAGAGATGACTCATCAAGATCTGACCAGAAAGTATAAAAAACACGGAGGTAGAGCGCCTGAGGTGAACTGCACACGTGTGTGCTATGGAGTCAGGGGCCTGAGGTGGGAACTGCACACGTGTGTGCTATGGAGTCAGGGGCCTGAGGTGGGAACTGCACACGTGTGTACTATGGAGTTAGAAAGTCTGAGGGAGAGAACTGCACACGTGTGTGCTATGGAATTAGGGAGTCTGAGGGAGAGAACTGCATATGTGTGTGCTATGGAGTTAGGGGGCCTGAGGTGAACTGCACACGTGTGTGCTATGGAGTTAGGGGGCCTGAGGTGAACTGCACACGTGTGTGCTATGGAGTTAGGGGGCCTGAGGGAGAGAGCTGCACACGTGTGTGCTATGGAGTTAGGGAGTCTGAGGGAGAGAACTGCACACGTGTGTGCTATGGAGTTAGGGGGCCTGAGGGAGAGAACTGCACACGTGTGTGCTATGCAGTTAGGGAGTCTGAGGGAGAGAACTGCACATGTGTGTACTATGGAGTTAGGGAGTCTGAGGGAAAGAACTGCACACGTGTGTGCTATGGAGTTAGTGAGTCTGAGGGAGAGAACTGCACACATGTGTGCTATGGAGTTAGGGAGTCTGAGGGAGAGAGCTGCACATGTGTGTGCTATGGAGTTAGGGAGTCTGAGGGAGAGAACTGCACACGTGTGTACTCTGCAGTTAGGGAGTCTGAGGGAGAGAGCTGCACACGTGTGTGCTATGGAGTTAGAAAGTCTGAGGGAGAGAACTGCACACGTGTGTACTCTGCAGTTAGGGAGTCTGAGGGAGAGAACTGCATATGTGTGTGCTATGGAGTTAGGGGGCCTGAGGTGAACTGCACACGTGTGTGCTATGGAGTTAGTGAGTCTGAGGGAGAGAACTGCACATGTGTGTACTATGCAGTTAGGGAGTCTGAGGGAGAGAACTGCATATGTGTGTGCTATGGAGTTAGGGGGCCTGAGGTGAACTGCACACGTGTGTGCTATGGAGTTAGGGAGTCTGAGGGAGAGAGCTGCACACATGTGTACTATGGAGTTAGAAAGTCTGAGGGAGAGAACTGCACACGTGTGTGCTATGCAGATAGGGAGTCTGAGGGAGAGAGCTGCACACGTGTGTACTATGGAGTTAGTGAGTCTGAGGGAGAGAACTGCACACGTGTGTGCTATGGAGTTAGGGAGTCTGAGGGAGAGAACTGCACACGTGTGTGCTATGGAGTTAGGGAGTCTGAGGGAGAGAACTGCACACGTGTGTGTATGGAGTTAGGGAGTCTGAGGGAGAGAACTGCACACGTGTGTGCTATGGAGTTAGGGAGTCTGAGGGAGAGAACTGCACACGTGTGTGCTATGGAGTTAGGGAGTCTGAGGGAGAGAACTGCACACATGTGTGCTATGGAGTTAAGGAGTCTGAGGGAGAGAGCTGCACACGTGTGTGCTATGGAGTTAGGGAGTCTGAGGGAGAGAACTGCACACGTGTGTGCTATGCAGTTAGGGAGTCTGAGGGAGAGAACTGCACACGTGTGTACTATGCAGTTAGGGAGTCTGAGGGAGAGAACTGCACACGTGTGTGCTATGGAGTTAGAAAGTCTGAGGGAGAGAACTGCACACGTGTGTGCTATGGAGTTAGGGAGTCTGAGGGAGAGAACTGCACACGTGTGTGCTATGGAGTTAGGGAGTCTGAGGGAGAGAACTGCACATGTGTGTGCTATGGAGTTAGAAAGTCTGAGGGAGAGAACTGCACACGTGTGTGCTATGGAGTTAGGGAGTCTGAGGTGAACTGCATACGTGTGTGCTATGGAGTTAGGGAGTCTGAGGGAGAGAACTGCACACGTGTGTACTATGGAGTTAGGGAGTCTGAGGTGAACTGCACACGTGTGTGCTATGGAGTTAGGGAGTCTGAGGGAGAGAACTGCACACGTGTGTACTATGGAGTTAGGGAGTCTGAGGTGAACTGCACACGTGTGTGCTATGGAGTCAGGGGCCTGAGGTGGGAACTGCACACGTGTGTGCTATGGAGTTAGGGAGTCTGAGGGAGAGAACTGCACACGTGTGTGCTATGGAGTTAGGGGGCCTGAGGTGAACTGCACACGTGTGTGCTATGGAGTTAGGGGGCCTGAGGTGAACTGCACACGTGTGTGCTATGGAGTTAGGGGGCCTGAGGGAGAGAGCTGCACACGTGTGTGCTATGGAGTTAGGGAGTCTGAGGGAGAGAACTGCACACGTGTGTGCTATGGAGTTAGGGGGCCTGAGGGAGAGAACTGCACACGTGTGTGCTATGGAGTTAGGGAGTCTGAGGGAGAGAACTGCACACGTGTGTGCTATGGAGTTAGTGAGTCTGAGGGAGAGAACTGCACATGTGTGTACTATGCAGTTAGGGAGTCTGAGGGAGAGAACTGCACACGTGTGTGCTATGGAATTAGGGAGTCTGAGGGAGAGAACTGCATATGTGTGTGCTATGGAGTTAGGGGGCCTGAGGTGAACTGCACACGTGTGTGCTATGGAGTTAGGGGGCCTGAGGGAGAGAGCTGCTCACGTGTGTGCTATGGAGTTAGGAAGTCTGAGGGAGAGAACTGCACACGTGTGTACTATGCAGTTAGGGAGTCTGAGGGAGAGAACTGCACACGTGTGTGCTATGCAGTTAGGGAGTCTGAGGGAGAGAGCTGCACACGTGTGTACTATGGAGTTAGTGAGTCTGAGGGAGAGAACTGCACATGTGTGTACTATGGAGTTAGGGAGTCTGAGGGAGAGAACTGCACACGTGTGTGCTATGGAGTTAGGGAGTCTGAGGGAGAGAACTGCACACGTGTGTGCTATGGAGTTAGGGAGTCTGAGGGAGAGAACTGCACATGTGTGTACTATGCAGTTAGGGAGTCTGAGAGAGAGAACTGCATATGTGTGTGCTTTGGAGTTAGGGGGCCTGAGGTGAACTGCACACGTGTGTGCTATGGAGTTAGGGAGTCTGAGGGAGAGAGCTGCACACGTGTGTACTATGGAGTTAGTGAGTCTGAGGGAGAGAACTGCACATGTGTGTACTATGCAGTTAGGGAGTCTGAGGGAGAGAACTGCACACGTGTGTGCTATGCAGTTAGGGAGTCTGAGGGAGAGAGCTGCACACGTGTGTACTATGGAGTTAGTGAGTCTGAGGGAGAGAACTGCACATGTGTGTACTATGCAGTTAGGGAGTCTGAGGGAGAGAACTGCACACGTGTGTGCTATGGAGTTAGGGAGTCTGAGGGAGAGAACTGCACACGTGTGTGCTATGGAGATAGGGAGTCTGAGGGAGAGAACTGCACACATGTGTGCTATGGAGTTAAGGAGTCTGAGGGAGAGAGCTGCACACGTGTGTGCTATGGAGTTAGGGAGTCTGAGGGAGAGAACTGCACACGTGTGTGCTATGCAGTTAGGGAGTCTGAGGGAGAGAACTGCACACGTGTGTACTATGCAGTTAGGGAGTCTGAGGGAGAGAACTGCACACGTTTGTGCTATGCAGTTAGGGAGTCTGAGGGAGAGAACTGCACACGTGTGTGCTATGGAGTTAGGAAGTCTGAGGGAGAGAACTGCACACGTGTGTGCTATGGAGTTAGGGAGTCTGAGGTGAACTGCACACGTGTGTGCTATGGAGTTAGGGAGTCTGAGGGAGAGAGCTGCACATGTGTGTGCTATGGAGTTAGGGAGTCTGAGGTGAACTGCATACGTGTGTGCTATGGAGTTAGGGAGTCTGAGGGAGAGAACTGCACACGTGTGTGCTATGCAGTTAGGGAGTCTGAGGGAGAGAACTGCACACGTGTGTACTATGCAGTTAGGGAGTCTGAGGGAGAGAACTGCACACGTGTGTGCTATGGAGTTAGGGAGTCTGAGGTGAACTGCACACGTGTGTGCTATGGAGTTAGGGAGTCTGAGGGAGAGAGCTGCACATGTGTGTACTATGGAGTTAGGGAGTCTGAGGTGAACTGCACACGTGTGTGCTATGGAGTTAGGGAGTCTGAGGGAGAGAACTGCACACGTGTGTACTATGGAGTTAGGGAGTCTGAGGGAGAGAACTGCACACGTGTGTGCTATGGAGTTAGCGAGTCTGAGGGAGAGAACTGCACACGTGTGTACTATGGAGTTAGGGAGTCTGAGGTGAACTGCACACATGTGTGCTATGGAGTTAGGGAGTCTGAGGGAGAGAACTGCACACGTGTGTACTATGGAGTTAGGGAGTCTGAGGTGGAGAACTGCACACGTGTGTGCTATGGAGTTAGGGGGCCTGAGGTGAACTGCACACGTGTGTGCTATGGAGTTAGGGAGTCTGAGGTGAACTGCATACGTGTGTGCTATGGAGTTAGGGAGTCTGAGGGAGAGAACTGCACACGTGTGTACTATGGAGTTAGGGAGTCTGAGGTGAACTGCACAAGTGTGTGCTATGGAGTTAGGGAGTCTGAGGGAGAGAACTGCATACGTATGTGCTATTCTTCACTCTCACTTTAACAAGGGCCACAGGTGTAGATCCAGAAAGGAGATGTTGCCTTTGCCAGAGACAGAAAGAGTGTCTCTGAACATGATTCCTTTGGAAAAGAAACATTTAAAAACCTGATGTGGCCAGAATACCCATCAGGAAGCGATGACCTCATATTTAAGGTAACTCTCCGGTCCACAAAGGCAGGGGGACGGGCCCCCTCGCTTCTCCCTGGAATCAGACTTGGAACGCTGAAGCCGGGATCAGGAACACGGGTAGCTCCGGCACAGAGCTGGGACGTGTGCCGATCAAAGCGTGCATGGTCGTGTGAAGTGGCTGTCCACTGTGCTGCTGGTTTTTCCGTTTCCACTGCAGCCTGGGAGGGACGTGAGGAGCCGCTCTAGCACCTGCTCTGACCGGAATCAGCACAGATGGCGCCGCGGAGGACTGGCGAGGAGCTGTCCGTCACACAGGCCATCTGGCGGGCCTCCCTCGCGGCTCCGCTGCTTGTGTGTCCCCTTTCGGTGAAGACAGTCTCACCGCGGGGCTGCGGCCACAGGAAGCAGCGGAGCTGGGGGAGTTTCGCGTGGCGACAATGGGACCACTCTGGAACGAACCAGCACCATTCAGTATGAGAACGAGGGCATCCGAGGGGGTCGCCAACCAGAGCGGAGGTTCGCTCTGTGGGGACAGATGTGGCCGAGGCGCCCTGGTCCCCTCTCTGTGCTACTGAATGAGCTGCCAAATGCTGAGCTTCTTCCAGTTCTCACTAGAGGGACTGCTGTGCTGCATTTAGTCACCTGGGGGCTCTGTGGTCCTCCTGCCCATCACGGCCTTTCTCAAGTGGCCATGCGGCCCACATGGTGGACATTCACCACAGAGCACGTCCTACAACCCCACCTGGCGGGCTTGGAGAAATATTGAGAAGACTGGAGGCCCGGTGCATGAAATTCATGCACGGGTAGGGTCCTTAGGCCTGGCTGGTGATCAAGGCCAATCTGTGGGGCAACAGGCAGGTCGATCGGGAGGAGCAGGGGGCCCGCTGCTGCCGCCAGTCTCCTTCCTCTGTGGAGTGACCAGTGGGGCAATTGGGGGGCCCTCGCTGGCACCCGCCTTGGCTGGCCTGGGGCCTGTGGGCTGGGGGCAGCTTCTGCATTGAGCGCCTGCCCCCTGATGGCCAGTGCATGTCATAGCAACCAGTTGTTCCGCTGTTCTATTTGCCTATTAGGTTTTTATTATATAGGACCGTGGTCGGCAAACCGCGGCTCGTGAGGCCACATGTAGCTCTTTGGCCCCTTGAGTGTGGCTCTTCCACAAAATATCACGGCCTGGGCAAGTCTATTTTGAAGAAGTGGCGTTAGGAGAAGTTTAAAAAATTGGGCTCTCAAAAGAAATTTCAATCGTTGTACCGTTGATATTTGGCTCTGGTGACTAATGAGTTTGCCGACCACTGATATAGGATAAGCACTGTAACGTTAGCTCACCTCACGTGAGACTAATTTCTGGTTTACCAGAGGGGCCAACTTTATAATCACTCTCCCTTGTTCTCGTGGCCTTTTCTGGTTTTTCTAGTTCTGGCTCCACACCTACAAGGTAGCACTGAAGTTGGATGACAACGTCCTCTGGGTGGATCCACCAGGACTTTTCTGGTCCACCAGTCATGTCGAGTTTTGTTAACTCCTGCAGCAGAGCGTGCGTGAGCAAGGGGAAGGTGTTACCAAAGGTAGAAATGACTAACGCACCGGAAATTTTTTTAAAAACATCACAGGCATGGGATTACCTAAATTGTCATCCATTTTGTGGTTCTATTTTGGGAAGTTAGTAGTACTGGGCGTCACTAACGATGTCTAAAAGATAGTTATGTAGCAACATAACTGAGACATGCCATTATTTCTGGCCGATACGCTTGCAGCATTTACCCACAATTCTTGTCTCAGTTGCCTGCGTGAGTGGAATTCCCACTCCTTTCAGAATGGTTTGGGGAGCTGGGACATCTTTCTCTACTGGCTTCTGTGGTATTTGCTGCATCTAAAATGAAAGCTGCATTTAAGTGTTGCCTGGAAAAGACACAGGATCTTGCTTGCCTTTATTCATTCATTTGCAATAATTATTGCTATCACAGCCTCATGTGCATTTTTCCCCAAACCATAATGAGTTGAGACATAGAGTAGGGCAGAAGAGTGGGGCTGTTTTTTCAAGCAGGCAATTTTGTGAAGCAAATGGTAGTAATCTGAGCCATTTTTTGGTCTCTGAAGATTTCATCTGTCCCCAGGATGATTTCAGGGTCCATAGAATTCCTTACCTGGAGGCTAAGATGGTACATTCCAAACCGTGTCCATTTCCACATGTAGAGGGCAGGTATGGGAATGTACGTAAGACATTTGCTCATCGGGATTCCTACATCCTTTGGCTCAGAACAGCTGAGTGCTTTGTATTAGTTTAAGAGAAACATGGGGAAAGGCTATGGTCTTTTCAAATAAACTACATGTTCCCCTTAGGAATTTATACTGAAATGTGTATTTATTTTTAAAAACCAAATGATATGAATATAGGTAATGCAATACTGGGTCAGCCCCGTGGTCTGACCAGCCTGTGGTGTCAGAGTCTCGTGGTATTCCATTCATGTTGGCCTCAGAAGTTTGGGGATTTGCTTCAAACCCCTGGTCTCCACTTCCTCCCCCCCCCCTTTTTTTAAAATATATCTTTATTGATTTCAGAGAGGAAGGGAGAGGGAGAGAGAAACATCAATGAGAGAGAATCATTTATCAGCTGCCTCCTGCACGCCTCCTAACTGGGGACCGAGCCAACAACCTGAGCATGTGCCCTTGACTAGAATCAAACCCAGGACCCTTCTCAGCAGGCCGACGCTCTATCCACTGAGCCAACCAGCCAGGGCCCCTGGTCTCCTTTAATACCCAAATCTGGATTCACCATTCAGTCAACTAAATCTTTCCTGAACTTACTCATGTCTTTGGCTTAAACCACTTACAGAAACGAGTTCCTCAGTGACACGGGCTCTCACCCCATCCATCATGAGACGGTAGCAAGGGTTCCACTCTAGGGGACTGAAGGACTGGGGTGAACATTCAATCTGTCACAGCTGTCCTCTAGGTTCCCACTACCCACATCCCTCCAGAGTGCGTAACTGACTCACATCCATGACCCTCACCCCCAGGCCTCGTCCAATCACAGCCTCTGCCCAAAGACCAGATCTTGTGATCTCTACCAGGTCCAAATCCTGCCACTCCTGACCCAGAGACTATGAACTGGACAGAAAATTACCTGCCTTCTACATACATCGGCAGGCACCCTACGGGTGACCCCAATGTCCCCACCTCTTGGCATTCATAGCCTTGTGTTAATCCTCTCTATTCTTAACTTGCTACCAACCAACAGAATATAGCGACACCGAGGGAATGTCATTTTTGTGATTAAGTCACGTACAATAGTGACTTCCATCTTGCTAGCAGTCTTTCTCTCTCTCAAAAAATCTCCTTAAATAAAGGGTTGGAGGGAGGAGCAGGAGGAGACATTGGGTGGTGATGGAGATGCCTTTGACCTTGATGTGGTAATGGCTTCATGGCTGTGTACTTATCTTCCAATTCCTTGAGTTATACACTTTATGTTCAGCATTTACATGTCAATCCTACCCCAATACCGTGGTTTACAAGGAGGGAGTCAGTCTGATTCGAGGAGGTAGCTCAGAGGCAGCCTCCCACTGCTGTGCCAGAGGCTGCCACCGTGTGCGGGCCAAGCGGTACTCCCTGGCATCTCCAGGGACTGAGCTCAGTGGGACCACCAGCAACGGGCTATTCCTGACTAGCAGGACACTCTCCTAGTGGCGACCTTTGCTCTGGGCTCCTGACCTACATAATTAGAGTATAAAATGTTTGTGATTTGCAAGGTTCTAGCTTTTGTACAAACCTCTCCCATGGACTCCAGACCCACATGTCCAACTGCCTCAGAACATCTCCACTTAGATGGCTAAGAGGCATCTCAGATTTAACACGTCCAAACTGACTCTTCATAGGCCGCTCAATCCTGCCCTTCCGTCCCGGTTAAGGGCAACTCAACGTTTCCATTGTGCAGGCCGAACACCTTGCTGTCATCCTTCCTCTCTTGATCACATACTCCACACCCAGCGTTAGGAAGTACCTTTGTCTCTACCTTCAACATATATCCAGATAGCCTTCCCACCCCCACTGCCACCACACTGGTCCCAGCCGCCATCCTCTCGCCGGGATCACTGCAATCTCCCCCAGGTCTTGCTGCTGCTGCCCCAGTTCCTGGTCAGTCTATTCAGCTGATCTACTCAAGGGATCCTGCTAACCTGTCAGAGTACTCCCTCCTCTGCTCAATTCCACCAGTGATCCTCCATCTCAGAGTAATTAAAGGCCCAAGTCCATACTCAGACCTGCAAGGCCTCCCACTTCTGCAGGCCCGGGTACTCTGTACTCCTCCTCTTCCACTCAAATGCTCGGCTTCCTCCGTTCCCTAAACTGGAAAGGCACAGTTCTGCCTCGGGGCCTTTGCACTGGCCGTTCCCTCTGTTAGAATATTCCTTCCCAGAGGCTCACGTAGCTCACTCCGTTCCCTTCAGCTATTATTCACAAGTGAATTCCTGGTGACTATGAATGGTGACGAATGTTAACTAGGCTTACTGTGATGTCACACTATGTACAAATATCAAGTCATTATGGTGTAGACCTGAAACCAGTATAATGTCATAGATCAATTAACTTCAATAACAATAAAAAGCTCATAGAATAGTTTTTTCAAAATACTGTATCAGTGGAAAAATAAAATCTTTTCCATAAAAACAGTGAATCTGTGAGGCCTTCCACTGACACCACACTAAAGTTCAATCTCAGTCTGTCAGTCTGACAACATAACCCTATTCCCTGCGTTATTTATTGTTGTTAATCCTCACCTGAGGATTTTTTCCATTGATTTTTAGAAAGAGTGGAAGGGAGGGGGGACAGACAGAGAGTGAGAGAGACATCGATGTGAGACACATCGATTGGTTGCTTCCCACACATGCCCTGCCTGGGACCTGGGATCGAGCCTGCAACTGAGGTACATGCTCTAGACCGGAATTAAACCCCAGACCTTTCAGTTTGCAGCCAACGC